>NW_009259316.1:1336539-1383128 GCF_000687185.1 Egretta garzetta | reverse complement strand
GAGGGGCTGCTATGGACTGACTGCAGCCCCCCCGTTCCCCGTACCCCACTGCCCCTCGGTGAGGGAGGAGGTAGAAGATGAAAGGGTGAAGCTGAGCCTGGAAAGAAAAGGGCGGGGGGAGAAGTCATTCTGGGTTTTCTCTTTGTTTCTCACCATCCAACTCTGTTTCTAATTGGCAATAAATTACACTAATTTTCCTCAAGTCAAGTCTGTGACAGTAATTGGTCAGTGATCGCCCTGTCGGTATCTCGACCCATGAGCTTTTTCATCCTTTTTTTTTTTTCCCCTTCTGTCCTGGTGAGTGAGGGGAGCGAGAGAGCGGCTGAGTGGGCTCCTGGCAGCCAGGACACATCAAGAAACCACAACTGCCCTGCACAAATTCCTGCTTGTATGTAAGCTATTACTTGAAGATGTCTTGTCTTCTAGGTGTACTAACTGTACCTAATGTATAAATCAATTATTTTCTTGCATTGTCAAAAATTGGTGTACATTTAGTGACCTGTCAAATAGAAAAAAAACAATAAATCCTTTAAGTTTTCATCCTGTATTTACACAGTTATACTTGGAGATCTTACCACCTTCTATCACAGACATCATACACAGACATCATGCCATGGTTTTAGCTTTGTCTAAATGGGGTGACAGCATTCCTTCCCTATCCCACTTGACAAAGGACATAATATGTTGTACAATTATTTAATGTAAAACTAAATCAACATTTGGCACAAAACATGCAGATATTACTGTGTAACAGGTTTTAAGAGTAATATTTCTACCCTGTCTAATCCCCATTTCATATTTTTAATTCCCCATTTATTACTGTCCATGATGATAAAGGGAATTAGTGTTTCCTGATTAGTTTTGAGCAGTGAAGATGTGCACTTCAGTTTGGGGTAAAATTGGATAATTCATTAGTCACACCGTTGAAAGTTCCAAGTCTATTATACCCCTTAAGCTATATTCCCCAGGGAAATTTCTATCCTTCTAATTTGTAATGCCTGTAGCCAAAATTATTAATATTCTCTATAGTAATGTATAACATGTTGAGTTTATTTGCTTTGTAAGGCATTGTTAACAAGTAACTGAAGGTATTTGCATTTTTAGAATGATAAACATTTCTTCTAAAAATCTTTGGTTTTTAACCTACATTCATAATTTAAATGTGGAAATGTAATTCTTAACCCCCACGCAGGGTCAAACTATAACCGTCAGATACTAATTTGGACTAAAATCTCAGATAGGAAATAACTGGATCTAGTCTCAAGTTTCAGTTGTTTTCTCAATTTTTATTGTAACTGGACTACCATATGTAGCTTAATCCCCTGGAGACAATTCAGACATTAAGAATCTCTCTATATTACACAATATTTATATTATGATTCCAATGTGCTCACCTAACTTAGAAGAAGAGCAAAAATTTCAATTGGTATATAGCAAAACCAATGTCAGATTCCTAAACAAACTCATGCTAATGGATCCATATTGAGTAGTATAAGACACAGAAAGACTTAATCTAATGAGGGTGTAGCATCATTATTATTACTAATGTTGTTAATATTATTACTATTACTATTATTATCTTATAAGATGTAAAAATAAAGATGACTTTGTTTGCTCTTTGACATGTCTGATGGGAACATCTACATGTTTCCTATACCTGAATGTCTTCTCTGCATGATGCCAGAAGAGAGGAGGGGCCTGGAACAGGAGATCCATTGCAAGCAACCTTCCACAGCCTGAACCACATACCAGGACCTACAAGAAGAAAAGGAAGTCCTTGTATGTAACGTTAATTCATCCAGATAAGAAATTGACTGTTGGAAAAACAGTATTCTAGGAATAAAAAGTAAAACCATGGAATCCAAGGGCCAAAGAACTTCTGGCCTAAAGACTTAACTGATTCTACTAAAAACCTCTTCATGCATGCAGAATACATACTGCATGAATCAAGACATGTAGACCAATATTACTTGGGATCACAATTTATAAAAGACATTATAAAAGACATATAAAAGACAAATAAAGGCAGTTTGATCTAGAATGTCTAGCCCTTTCCATCATGTTAATGTCACACTTCTTAAAGTCTTGCCTAGAAATGGGTTTTGATAATTTAGTTATGGACCGTAAGGGTATGATAAAATCACAAACTGAAGATCGAAAGCAGTCATTATGTTTAGGTCAATTGATTGGAGAATGTGCAAGGTGTTTTGCACAAAGTCCCCCTCAAGTTTTTCAGGGGAAAAAACAGTTGAACACCACCAGTTTGTTTCATGTACTTTTCAAATCTGCATTCTCTTCTCCAGATTAGCATCGCATACAGGCGAATTTTAAGTACAGTATACCCTTCTGGGGACAATATAAAAATTACAAGATTCAGGTAAGATTTAACATGAGCAAGCATACATAGCCGTAAGATAACAACAGTACACATGCACTGATACATTTATGTAATTTACAGTGATAGGATAAATAGGATCATTGCTGTAATGTAAATATCTTAAGAAAGATCTGCTACAAATGAAAATTGTGAAAAGTCATAATGAGATCTAGACTGTAAGTAATACAGGCAGCATAACAAATGAGTAGGAAGCTCTTCCTCCCATCAGTCCCAGCTGTGAAAGGAATTCACAGGAAACAGGTGCCAAAATACTAATTGGAATCATATTGTCTGCTTAGGCTGATCAGTGTTTCATTCTGACATACAGAACTGCAGAGCATTTTTTACCAGTTTAATAATAGCTCTAGAAAACTAACAAAGGGAACTTTCCAACAAACACTTTCTAAGAAAGCACTTTGTGGGAAAAGGCTTCGCATGTTTAATCACAAATATGGATTTATTGCCACGGTGAAAGCCACAGGAGTTCTGCAAAATCTCTCTGTGACTCACTAGTGGTGGTGTTTTCACCAGTTTTACCTCTGTAACCTATCTTTCTGATAGTATGGCTTCAGCAATACCATATGGTCAGGTCTAGGCCAAGATACCTGCCCACTGTTGGCATTTAGATGGGATGCCTGTAGATGGATCATGACTAAGACTGCAGGAGTCTAAAACTTCCCTATCTGCACTCAGTAGCCTACAGAGGACATTCTCTCTGGAGTTAGTACACTCTTTTTCTCCAGCATGGAAGTTTTGATGCTCTGCTCCATTCCCTGTATATAAGTCCATACGTCCACCAGAACACGTTGCATCATTTTCCATGTTTACAAAAAAAAACAGAAAGCCAGATGCTTTAGCCTTTTTTTTTCTGTAAGCTCCCTAAAGCTTACCAAGTATCAGAATGCTCTGAAGACCTGTGACAATGAATCCTAAAGTGCCAGAGAAAAGAACAGAGATTATAAGTAGCAATACTACCTGTCTTACTAATTTGCTCAGAGGAATTAATTTGCTTATAGCATGGATGCAACACTAAGTAAGGGTTTCATGAGAAATAAAAGGTTTTGTCAGGCAGCTTGAACTTTTGACACATAAGCTCTTCTAAGATGAAAAACTATCTTCTAAAACTGAACAATTTTAATATTTAGAGGTGCAGTGAGTTAAATAATTAAAAAATATGTAGAGATTCTGGAGAGGGAAGCAATGGAATTAGCTGGAAAATACATATATATGTATGTATGTATGGGAGAGAAATCTGTTTTTCACTTAAAATGAAGAAAGAAAAAGGGAAAGGAACTGGACTGAAAAGATATATAGATGTGGGGAGGACATGGGTTTTTTCCATTTATAATGGAAATCTTCTATTGAGTGCCCCATGTATTGAATACCCAGTATCCAGCTAGAATTCTTAATATTTAGTAGTGCTGCATCAGTCCTCAAGAGACTGCTTAGAAAGGATGACAAGCTGACCATGAGCCAGCAGTGTGCCCTTGTTGCCAAGAAGGCCAATGGTATCCTGGGGTGCATTAAGAGGAGTGTGGCCAGCAGGTCGAGGGAGGTTATCCTCCCCCTCTACTCTGCCCTGGTGAGACCCCACCTGGAGTCCTGTGTCCAGTTCTGGGCTCCCCCGTTCAAGAAAGATGAGGGAATCCTAGAGGGAGTTCAGAGGAGAGCAACAAGGATGATAAAGGGACTGGAACATCTCCCCTATAAGGAAAGGCTGAGAGAGCTGGGCTTGTTTAGCGTGAAGAAGACTGAGAGGGGACCTCATCAACATGTACAAATATCTTAAGGGTGGATGTCATGAGGACAGAGCCAGACTCTTTGCAGTGGTGTCCAGCGACAGGACAAGGGGCAATGGGTACAAGCTGAAACAGAAGAGGTTTCAGTTGAATATGTGGGAAAACTTCTTTACTTTGAGGGTGACAGAGCACTGGAACAGGCTGCCCAGGGGGGTTGTGGAGACTCCTTCTTTGGAGATATTCAAAGCCTGCCTGGACGAAGTCCTGTGTAACATGGTCTAGGTGAACCTGCTTTAGCAGGAGGGTTGGACTAGATGATCTCCCAAGGTCCCTTCCAACCTTTGCCATTCTGTGTGATTCTGTGATTCTGTGAAAGTGAGAGGGACTTCTGTGGCCACTTTTAAGTATAGAGTCTTAATATTCTTCCTTAAGCATCTGCTATTGGCAATGGCTGCTGATCACATATACTATTGGTCTGAACCTATGTCACCATTCTTACACTTTTGCCTACCCAAAGTAGGGTTGTGATGCTGTTGATAACAGAGCGTACAAAAGAGCTCACAGCAGGGGTAGCAAACTTTTGGCAGGTATGCCTGGACTAGGACACAGGACTATCATCAGTGACAAACAAGTCACAGGAGATTAATCTGCACAGTCCTTGCTCTGTGCTAAGTGGCCTGGATAACAGCAGTTGGTAACCTGTGTGCCAAGTGTGTGGCTGAGTGGACCATCCAAAACTCTCTAGGAGGGCATTTTTCCCAAACCTAGTCACACTAAAGAGGAAGGAACAACAAACATTAAACAGTAACCAGGGGAATATCAAAAGCCTTTTGAAACAAAGACTCAACATGAGAAGTATGAAAGGAGCATAAAAAGTTGCAATGGTGGAGACAAAGAAAAAGGGTAACAGAACAGCAATGAAAATCTGTTTCGATATTGCCAAAAGTCACCCTGCTGGTATCTGTCCACGTCTGATGGAGTCTTCTCCTGTTGGAGGCACGAGCATGACAGAGAGCAGCGAGGAGGGACCCACACCTCAGTTGTATGTATGTCACCTTGTGGGGTGCTCTCTGACTATGTGTGTGTGCATTGGAGGGCTGCAGAAGGTGGTGTGGGGAGCTGGAGTGTGTGCTTTTGACCCACACATCCTCTGAGAGGAGGTGGGAGCACGTGTAATTGTGTCTGTATGTGTGTCTATGTTCACAGAACTCTTAAGGATTAGTTGGGGTAGGTTGTTTAGAAATTTGTAGCTATGTGAGGCACTTTATAAGTGTCTAGGACAGTGGTTTATCTGTTGCAATTATGATACTGACCCTCAATGTATAGTTCACTGATTACTAATTAATTACGTGGCAATAAACCTCTTCAGTCCTGATTCAATTTAAACTATGTGAATTGAACAATTTTCCCCTGTGAAATCACACGCTCCAGATGCTGCACTCCTCAACAATAAACTGTGTGAGATCATAAAGAGTGATAGCGTAGTGATATTATTACATGAAATCAGTTCCCTTTCTGATATAGAAGCAAGTTATAAGTACTGGGGATCCTGCATTCGAAAGAATGAAAAATGTGAATGGGTGATCTGTCTTTCTCAGAGGCAGAGGGGACAACCCTTTGTAGATTTCAGGGAGATATTCATGGCAGAGACATCACCGGTGTTCTCAGTGTAGCTCGTGGGGCTATATATCCCTCCCAGTCCAGATGGCTGTATCAAAAGAAGTATCCATTTAAAGAGATAATGCAGTGAACATTGCTGACAATATTCTTCCTCTGCTTGAAGCATTTATACATTTCACAGGTGTCACAGGATTCATCTTGTGGAAGGCATATGATCAAACTGCAGTCTTAACTGTAGCAAACATGCTTTAATATTTAGGTTAGGCTAAGAAAACCTGAGAAATAAGCATTTTTTTAAAACTCGTTTTTAGAATTCAGACAAGGTAGTACCAATCTCATTTCCTATATACAGACAGGTACAGATTTACTAATGTGGAGGCAGCAGGGGGATGGGAAAGCTCATATCCTCACTTACTAAAAGCCAGTACGGCATATAGCCTGTCACATAGGAGGGAGAGAGAGACTGCACCATCATCTTCATTACTACATCCACAGCACTACATACCACAACAGAAACAGTGGAAACAAACCATCTTTTTTTTTAAGGAGCCTTTACACTGGTATCTTTTAATTATAGCACAATACTGAGTACCAGACATGATAAATTACCTGAGTAGTTCTACATAGTCTCCTGAATAGTTCTAATGCAGTGGGATCACAACAGGTAAGGCTAGTATTGTAAGGCTGTGATCCTGTCCTTCTAAGCAGTTGCAGATTGAATTTAAATTTTTAGACTCTGTAGATTTAATCACATAACTATGTTTCGAACTTAATATTTCATGCAATCAACCTTTTGAATTAAAAGTCTCCCATAGGATTTCACTGTAATTTAAATGCAGTTCATTGTAATACGGGCCTTGCAAAAAACCCATCTGTTTGTTGTACAATGTGAGAATTAAACAAAGAACCTGAAGTCCTTACCCCTGGTAAAAAAGAAGTGAAAAATCCAGAAGAATGACTGAACAGTCTTTTCTCTTTCCTGTTGGACACATTTTTATTGTAGCAGACATTAATTTTCACTTGTAAATTCTCTACACAATTACTTATCAGTTTGATAAGTTATTAGATGGGACTCTTGTTTACTCCATTCATACAGTCAATCAGTAAGACTCATTGTTCACCAGCATATTGCAGTTTACACGGCAAATATTAATCAGTAGAATTCTACTCTGGTAAACATGTATTGTAAGTTAAATTATGATACACATTAATATGGGAGAGTCTCTGGGTGAATTTTATATGTCTCTAGCATAATTTAACTTTATTAGCCATGTATCAAATCATATAGTGAAAGAAAACACTTGTTAAATAAGAAAAGGTCTCCTTGTCGTAGTTACAGTTTAGATATTCTTCAGTATATCTGTACTTCTACACTGCAGATCAGTTTACGAATAAGGAAAAAACACTGGAATCAACATTCTTCTCTATTTTGGGCAAAGATGATGCCAAATATTTAGTATTATTAAAATTTGAAGTGAGCAAATTAGTTTGCTTTGTTAAAATGTGTTATTGCTTTTTAAGTCTTTGCCATTTAATTGAGAACTGAAGAGGAAGCGATACGCCTCTCAAGGCCTAGCTAACACTGGCAGCTTAGTCCTGCTGTTCTTTCTCACTGGTTGTATCTTATTCTGATGGTAACAGTACTGATTTCAGTGGAAGTACTCAGAACGATTACAAGTAGTCAGCGTAACAGGAGCAGAATCACCAGCTTCTGTTGGAGAGGTGGCATTTGTAACAGAGAGCTTCCTGGCATACAGAGCTTCTCACTTCTTCAAATATTCTAGGAATGTGGAACATTCAATGCTTTGCAAAAGATGTTGAAATTTCCTAGGATAATTCTGGATGGAAGGCATCTCAGAAAGGCTTTAGTCCAACCTCTTGCCCACAGGAGGTCAGGGCTGATGAGGTTACGGAGGGCTTAAATCAATCAGGCCTTGAAAACCTTCAGGGCAAGAGACAGTACCACCCTGACAGGCAACCTGTCTTTGGTCAATACGTGACTGCCCTAGCAATGAAAAGTTTCTCCTCACATCAAGTCAGACCTTATTGTGTTAAATGCCTCTCATCCTCCCATGATACACTGCTGTGAAGTGCCTGGCTCTGTGTTCTTGAGAGCCCTTTGTAGGTCCTGGCTCACTGCTGTTAGGTCCCCTTAAAATCATCTTTTCTCCAGGCCAAACAAGCCCTAGTCCCTCAGCCTCTCCTCACAGGGCACATGCCCCAGTCCCTAACCACCCCAGAGGTCTATCACAGAATCGCAGAATCACAGAACCACCCTGGTTGGAAAAGACCCCTGAGATCATAGAGTCCAACCTTTAACCTAACCCTGCCATCCCACCACTAAACCATGTCCCTAAGCACCTCATCTATCCTTCTTTTAAATACCTCCAGGGATGAGGACTCCACCACCTCTCTGGGCAGCCCATTCCAGAGCCTAGGAATTCTAGAGTCTAGGATGATTAGGGACCATTGATGTCATGTCTTTCCATGTATCTTGCAAGTAGAATGATCCCTCATGAAAGCACAGTAAGACAACAAATGCTATTAAGTCAATTGGGAGCTCAACTCACTAGGAACCAGCTGAAGCAGCACAGGTTTTACTGTATTCAGAAGTCTTTTCAGTCTCTGTCATGCATATTCTTAGGTTACAGTTATAATAAGCAGTAGCAGAAAGTGAGAAGCAACATGAGCTCTCTCCTGGGTTTTATAGTAGTCTGCAGAAGTTACTTAGCATAGGCATCTTACCAGATGTTGTCTGGAGCATTTTCTAGTATATAGCACTTCCACATGGAGTGTTAAATATACCTAATGCATTCACCTGGTAGAAGCTGGCCAGTGCATCTAACAGAACTTTATGTATCTGTGGGTGCTTAGTTTTTATTATTGTGAAAAAAAGGTGTGCATAAGTTACCTTCTTGCTACATTAGAGGATGACTCATTTAGGATCTTCCACTCATTCTGTTTTTTTACTTTTGGAAAGTACTAGTCAAGAAATTACTGAAAGGAGGGATGGGAAGAAGAGACAATTAAAAATGCTTTCTCCCAGCCAATAAACTATTTAAGAGGATTTTATTTCAAAAGTATTTTAGGCAAAAACTTAAAATGCAATATGAACATTACATAAATATATATATGTATATATATCAGCAGTCACTTCCTCACCTGCCAGTTTTCCTTTATATGTAAGCAAGAGAACCATGTACTTGCCATTATTTTAAAATAGATAGGAATACTACGATACTCTCACTTTCTAAATATTTACAGAGTACCAATGAATGGCTGTCTTTACTGATACTTACTGGGGTTTAAAAAGTTTTAAAAACTGCATTCATCACCTTGAAATTATTTTGGTTTCACCAAATACATTTAGAAATGTTCGTATTTTTACCAAAAGACGTGACAATCTTGTTTTATGCTTTTGAGGATTTTTTTTTAATCAACGTGCCAGTCAAAATTATGGATGCAGAGAAACTAAAAGATCAAACTGACATAGCACGAATTTGATTTCTTTTCAGTAATGTTGCAATAGCATCAAAAAGCTTCTCACTGTCAGGTGGAAAATCTAGCACTTGAAGTATGACAGTCATTTGTGGTCAAAAGCAAGGCCAAAATTAAAAAGCAGCTTTCAAACACTGGATGCAAAAGAACCTCTTGCTCACAGACTGCAGCAGCAAATAGATTTTGGACGACCAGCTGGATGATGAGTAGGATTCCCTAATGGTCCTGCCTTGAGGCTTGTTCTTAACAATTAAAACCATTTGCTTTTATTGTTTTTGACAAGCATAACAGTCTGGTAACAGGTGTGAGAATCTGCTTAGAAGGAGAGAACATGAGACTGAAGATGCCACAAAAATCTGGCAGGCTGGACAGAATAATTTTCTTCATCATTT
Source organism: Egretta garzetta (assembly GCF_000687185.1). Lineage (NCBI taxonomy): Eukaryota > Metazoa > Chordata > Aves > Pelecaniformes > Ardeidae > Egretta > Egretta garzetta. The sequence continues at coordinate 1,373,502 of NW_009259316.1, read as the reverse complement.
TGCTCACATTTCTGTAGGTGCCAAATATGAGTCTAAAAATGAAGCAATACCTTTTACGTAAAAATAATGCTTGTTTTGCAGTTTTGGGCAAGGTGATCTGTAACCAAATGTTGGCTGGATTTATGACCATCTGCCATGCAACACTAAGGTGTCAGGTTTAATACCATTTTAAGAAAAAAAAAGTCTATGAAGCTTTGGTTTTTTGACCTTTCAACTGCCAACACTGCACACACCACTTAGTGTTGACATAAAGCTTTGCAACAGCACAAACTTGAAAGAATAAGAACAAACCCAATAACTAACTAAGAGAGAAGGACCTAGCAGTCTAAATCAGAAATTGTTATGTCAAGGTTTTATATTTCCAAGGATAGATCGAGACTATTCTTTAGAAATAACTTCTGAGACTTCAGTTATTTGATAAAATACAACTTGAGCCTTCCAATTCCAAAGTATGGCCCCTTTCCAAAGAGGGCAAGTAAGCAGCTTGACATTATTCGTCCTTGGATATGTCAGGTCTAATTTTTTTTTTCCCTATCAGGAAGTGCATTTTTTCCTTAAATCTTTCATCTGTACACCAGTCATACACACATAATTCAGTCCCATTTGCTTCTTATTTTTAACAGGGGCGTTATTTCAGTTGGCTGCAGTATAATTGATATTTTTCTAATACTGCATGATTCATATATTCTGCAGCTAGAATGAAGAAAAAAAACCAGTGGCATTCTAGGTAAATATTTATGTCAAAAATCAGAGGTAATTCTGATTTCAGCAATTTCACTAGCAAGCTGAGATAGAGTAGGACCCTTTCAGGGAATCAGCAAAGTAAGATAACGCTCAGAGTTTGACAATGTTCTCAACATCATCATCATCTTCCCATTATTGGATGGGATCATGAGATGAATTTATATTATTGCTATTGTCAGGGAATGATTTCTTCAGTACTGCTCTTAGTATATATATCTTTACCAAGTGTAATTCTGAATAATTCAACTTTCAAAGGTGTGCCAGTCTTTGGTTCCTCAGAGATTAACACTCTGAGGCACTGCAGATAATACAGGATTCCCCTTCCAGGGGATTCAACTGAACTTTTAATAGACTTTCTAATGGCATTACTTGACTTTGGAAATCTACTCTTCTCTCATACAAATTCTCTCTTTCCCCTCTGTGAATGCTGATGTAACTAAAATACTACATTGCATTTGATGATGAAAACAAGACCAGAGACATCTGGTTCACAGAGGCAATTTGAGTGGACATGGGGAAAGTACTTTTACTAGAATATGGAAAGACCCTTGAGGTAAACTTACTGTACAATGGGAAAAGTGTGTATATATGAAAAAGTGCCCAGAATCCATGTTGATTTTTAATGACCTATTTGAGCCTTCAAAGCAATAAGTGAACCAAACTTAGTTTTTCAAGAGGTCTTCTAGTGTTCTGGTTGAATTTCTAATATGACAAAGTAAATGCTTGAAACTGTCGCATTAGCCTTAACCCCTCAAGTATATATATATTTTTTAAAGGAAATCTACAACTTGATATAACCTGTAGATTTCATTTAGTACAAATACTTATGAAATTGCAGGCTCAAATCTACTTGTACCCTGGCGAGTCTCAAAACCTATATGAATAATAATGGTTTTAACACCTCTCAGTCCCAGAGTAAAAGCATGAATCAAAGACACTTCTTTGGTAGCACTGATATTTTTAGATTCAAAAAGATAGTTTCAATCCTATCTGTAACTAGAATAGATTCAGTAAACAACACAGTTAATTTTTTGTTCAGTGGATAACAAGAAGGAAAAATAATATTCCATTATAAGAGAATAAATGAAAAGAAAAAGTATATAGCTTAAGATGAAAAGGATTTCCAGTTTGGTGCAAGTCAGAATAAATAAATATACAGAAAACTTTAGAATCATCTGTAAAATCAGGCTAGATATCCAACAGCAATAGACTTGAACGATTGCTACAAATTTTGGGATTTGCAGTAACAGAAAGAAAATGCCCTATATGGGTTTCCTGAAGTAAAGTTTTTGGGTATTTACTGAATGATATCATCATAGCTTAAGCAGAGATTATGTATGAGTCAAAAAGATCTTGACATTATGCACATATGCAGATAGGCACCAATTCCCTTATCCTGTACGCAAGCAATTGTACTGATTTCCTCGTGGCCTGGTGCATATCAAGAAGTCTTTGGTGTTCAGAATACAAATGTTGTCCTCTGTCATAGTTCTCCTAGAAAAAAAAATGAGGCCTTCAGATACACACAGAAGAATAAGACAAAACGGATTTCTGCTCTTACAACACCAGGCTTCTGCAAGTGCATCAGCTTCAAAGAAGTCTGAGGGAGAGGAGAAAGTAGAGAAAATAGATGCATGCAGCAAACAATCATTTATAATTGGTAAACAATGTTTTGTTGACTGATGTTTTACAAGAAGGATGAAATCAAGCGTTAAACATTGTTATCGCAAATTTAGCTAGCAGAAGATGTCAGAGTCTTTCATGACAGGAGCTATGTCTCAAAGCCCAAAACAGGACAAACATACATTGCATGTGTTCACAAGCAAGAAAATTTTATAGTCTTCCCCAGTGAGCATAAATGTTTTCAAAGTAATAAAGTTTGACTTTCAAACATTGACCATGAAAATCAGAGCTAAAAGAGCAACGTGTAGGTCTGTGATTTTAAGTCTGTCTGATACTAGATCCTGTACTGCTAAATCATTAAGGTAAAACAAATGATGTTTATTTCAGAGGTTAAAAAGCAATTACTGCCAATATCTTAGTGATGGCTCAGGTGATACAGACAGTCTTAACCAGTACTGATCCCATCCAGCAAAATAATGGTATGTTGAATCCTATGTGAAAAGGTGCACTGTAAAGGTTAGGAGTTATAAACCAGGACTTTGGTCAGGAACATTGCTAGTTAAAGGGTTTTGCTTCAATCTGTTCTGTGTTCAGATCCAACCTATGTACAGACTCTATGAAATGTTCTCCAATGCAAACCACAGAAGAAAACATGTATTATGCTAGTAATGTGATTCTTCAGTAGTAAAATATCTGTTCCTGCTCTTCTGCGGGATGTTTACATGTTAATGTATATTTGGATAGACTTTTAAAAAACTTAAATCTCATGTGAAATATTGCCAGACCTCTGAGAACAGTGCATGTTTCTTTGAGCTTTGTTGCAGCTACCAAAGTCAAATGTATTGCCTTTAAAACTAATTTCAACAATTACTCGAATAAGCATTGATGTATTTGAGAAATCGCATAACATCACATTTCCGATGTCATGAGCTGGTTTTAAAGTCAGATATACATTCACATTGCTTCTGCAATAATGGTCCATTTCTGAGTCCCTAATCTGGATATTTAAAATTAATTTAATTTCAAAGCTACCAACAGCTACCTGAGGTGAGGTGAGGTGAGAGAATGGGTTCTCATAATACTGGTAAGTCTTTAGCCTGTGAAAAGTATTCATGAAATGAAATTAATTTAGATTAATCTGCCTTTGTTTAGCAAATGCTTTTGAAGTTACTCTCAAGGAATTATTAGCCTGAATAACCAATCTTATTTTAAAAAAAAAAAAAAAGAAAAAAGAAAAAAAAGAAGGCAATGGGTAAGTTTTGACTGTTCTATTGTAAAAAAGGATTTAATGTTTTAATGTAGATACTAGAGTCTTCTCAGAAAAATCAACGAAAAACATGAAAAAAATCTTTCACCAAAAAATAAGCATAAGTCTCTGCCTTATTTTTAGTACTGCAGCCTGTTCCATTATGGTCTATTCTGACTATGATTAGCAGGAAAATACACCACCAGTTCAAAATTTGATTGAAAATTCAACCTTCTTTGTTTACAGGTGCTGGAACAACAGAGCGTGCAAAGATATATAATTACAGAATAATTGTAACAAAAGGTTTATGGCTTTCCAGGAACTGTCAGATGTCTCAGGCGTATAGCTAAATAATAGCTATAATGCGTAAGTATGCACGCACCTTTATATATAATAACTGTAAATAATAGTTTTATGGGAGTTGGCAAAGAAAGAAAAGAATTATGCCAACACCAGCCATCTCACTGGAATGAAAACAAAACAAAACAGAACAGAACAAAACAAAACCCTACAGATAAACTAAATAAAGATGAATAAACCAGCCAAAACAATGAGTGCCTTTTTTGTGAATAGACACATTGAAAGTTGCCTGATCAAACTTGTAGGAATGTGTTCATTTCTACATTAATCAATGCACATATGGGGTGTTTCTGTAGTAATATTTTATTCCCTTAATAGAAAAAACATGTGCCTTTGGTGAATTCCACCAGAATTTTTCTACTTTCCAAAATTTCAAGTAGCTACCAAAAATATTTAATTATGAACCTGATTGTTTTCTACTTTAGTACTTCATGTTAAGTATAGTGAGTCATTGTTTTGCACCAGGAGGTGCTGATTTATTATGATCCCAGCAAGAAAGGCACTGAGACTCTAAAAGTATCATTTAATATGCAATTTATTGGCATTTATTATTTATTATTAACACTATAAAGAAAGAGAGGATAGTAAAAGTAATCTTATGTCTGTTCAGATGCTGGGAACCCTGAGTTGTGCAGCATCAAATGAGCTTCCAGTCATGGTGCAGCATGCTCATGAAGATCCTATCCATGAAGGGTTATCCTGTTTTGGTCATTCAAGTTATTGTAAGATTTTTCTTCAAATGAAACAACTCTATTCATCATTTCTACTGTCAAATGCACAGGCCTGAACACCCAAGCTGCACGTGCAGCACAGCACAGGCCTGCTCCTACTCCGGTTGACAGTTATGTGGGTCACCAGCGCCTCCACATACTCTGGTCTTCCAGTCAGGATCATTCCAGTTGTGAACACCTCAATATTTCTTCAGTGAAGGGCAGCTTCCGAATGCAGTCTGATATGTCCTCTGAGCTTCTCCCTTGCTTCATTTTATGCTTCTATGCTGCTTTTATAAAACAATGATGCAATATTTTCCTTCTACATACCATTCTGTATCTGCTCCCAACAAAGGATGAAGTTACTACTGAAATTTTAGGTGTTAATGCAAGATGCAAATTCTTCGTTTTGATCTATTGTTGGTTTTGATATGGACAGTTCAATTCTAGACAAATTCATTCTTTACAATGTTCCACACTATCCTCACACACATATTGCAAACAGTAGTCAGGGAATAATTGAATTATCTTCTTATGTTACCAGCTCCAACATTAACACATCTCTAACATTCTACTGTAACATTTCATTAAACATAAGAATTATTATAGCAGACATCAGACAAATAACATTTTGATCTTATTGACTGGAAATGTCAAATTAGGAATCCTGAATTACTAACCAGAATTGCAATAAGGTGCAACAAGAATTCAGGCTTTTCCCAACATTACAAATATCTTTTTATTCTGTTTTATTTTATCATTGAGAAGAGATTTTCCTGGTCTATTATGGTTTACTTTATACTTAACAAAAGCTACCAAGGGTCCATCCCCCCCTTCTTTTTCACCCAAAAATCTTAGTTGCAGATGTCAAATTATCTGAATAGGAACCAAGAAACTAAAAGGGCTATAGCTGTCACAGTAGCCCAAGCTGGATTGGCACTTTCTGTAGGTCATATGTTTCAGTAGCACTCAAATGGCTGAAAACCCATCCCACTTTAAAAGACAAATGTGTTCAGAAAAAAAAATCAATGATCAACAGTACATCTGAAAAATTTGCAAGCAGCAAACTTTTATAAATAAATATCAAAATACTTTCTCCTCAAAACAAAAATATTTGCTCAAGCAATTAATTGTATATTGAACTTTGAATTTTGCAGTTTACATTTATGAAGATAGAAAGGCTTTATGGCTGAAAATTCTAGTCAGAAATAGGGTTGAGAATGCAATCTTTTAACTTAATATGAATTTCTGTATTTAAACAGTGTGGTCCAAAAGATGGAACACACAATCTTCCTCATACCATTTTTTCTTCACTGAATTTCAGTTTCCCTGATGGAGTCACTAATAATGGTCATATATTAAAAAATCTATTACACACCCATCTTACACGTGCATCGTACCCAGGTCCTTCGGGTCAACTGGTTTAAACCTTTATCTTAGTCTACGGAATATTTCTCTTACATCTTAACTAAAAGTAAATCAAACCGAAGAGCAGCTTTCCACAAGATATCTAAATCATCATAATTTCCTCCATAATCACACAGTAATACAGATGACCCATAAACATTAGTTTATTGCTTGAATAGACTTTTTATGTCATGAAGACTAGATGGACTGCAGGTGGCTGTAATCACACTGTAGAAAATGAGCAGAAGAAAGTGAGGGAACTCTTGCAATTGTGTATACTTGACCCATGTAAATTTCTTCTTCCTTAGATCACTATTAAAAACCAAAATGTTACCATTTGTAAGTGAACATATTAATTTTAATGGACAGAAATGTCCATGTTTTGACTGATTTGTTTTCTACAAGATTATATGCTAACAATGACTGTTTCAGGGTTACACTCTGCCATGTAAATTTGCTACCTCAAAAGCTGCACTAATCCACATTCCTATTTAGTTTCTATTTCCACATATATTTTATATATTTTATATAAATATATTTTTTTATTTTTATATATTCTTGGGGGTTTGTACCTGGTTGGGTTTTTTTTGGAGATGGTGTTGTAGTTTCAAGAAAAAAAGCCTTTTAATTAGGTGAGAATCAAAACTTTTATTCTCCCAGTTTTTTTGAATCACAATTGCTTTTTACTAAGGTCACAAAGGAAGAAAAAGAGATAACAGAGGACTTTCCTCTTGACACACCACTCACTCCATCATCCCCAAAAGCAAACAAATAAATAAACTACTTGGTGTTTTTTTTAAAAAAATATATATGCTTAATTAAACCCATCTTTTCATTGGAGACATGCCTGTAAATGAGAAATGCTCTGAAGCTAGTATTCTATAGTCAGTAGGTATTAAGAGGAACCCTGGTTCTTATAGACTGTGACATACACTTTATATCAATGAGATTGGTTGGGGAGAGTTCTTTTGCCTGTCTGACACTTCCAGAGCGAAAAATCTGCTCAGTTCAAAGTACAGGACAATCTGGTTTTCGCTTCCAATGAAAAAAGTCTTCATTGGAAGACACTAATGAATACAAACCTATTATTTTAATCAATATTTGGATTTTCATGGTGGGACACTTCTGAGGAATCTATCACAGTTTGCTTCCCAGCTCCTGCCAGATTGTATTCAGTACTGGTGGCTGAATCCTTTAAACATCCTGGAACATTGCTAGCCTAAACTAGTACTTTTAGTTTCTATAAGCAGAGCTGCCTGGAGATGCTATCATCCAGTACTGAGTTATTACAAACACCACCAAAAGCAACAACCAAGCTTTCTTTAATGTCTAAATCAGACATTCATCATCTTAGCTAGTGATTATTTCGATTTCCACTTCTTTCCTTCTACAGTTGTTCTGTTCCAGTTTCTGCTATACTAAACCCTTGTGATAATACTCCAGGAATTAAGAGGTGAAAATAATAACATAGATTACATTTTAAAGAAGTGTCGTATCATTTTCATGTCTTTTTTTACACTGTGTTTTAAGAGGTATGTCTTTTTTCACTGTATGTTGATATTGGCTAGGACAAACGTGGATTCCAGGAACTGTAAAATCTTGCAACATGGAAGGATAGAACCACTTTTTAAAAAGCCTGTTGAAAGACAGAGTGAACAGAACTAATCCTATACAGGATGTGGCAGAGTATCAATGCAATCTGTTCAAAGATAATGATCCTTCACAGAAGTAGAAGAGACACTTCAGCTTTTTCACATAGCAGGCAATAGGAAAGCGCGTACGACTACCTGCACTGTAATTGTTTTTTTCTTTAAGACAACTGCAGTGTTGAACCTGGCTGCAGACAAAGTCACAATTAAATCTCACCCTAAAAACCAAATGAATGGTCTTTCAATAAAATTAAATTCTCATAAGCTTCCTACCTAATTCATGTTATTTCCTTCCTAATTTGTGTTCTTGTCTGAAAATCATTGATCAAATCTAATTTAGGTCTACAGCACCTATCTAATAGGGATAGAAAATAATTTATATTCCAATGTTCAGGCAAAATAAATAGCATTTTTGTTTGTTTGTTTGTTTGTTTCTGTGTTGGGAAGCAAGCATGTGACATTGGTAAAGGAGGTTGTTAAGGACAAACTCCTTTCTATCAGCAGTAAGCCACTTATATGCTTTTGTGACAGTGAGGAACAATATAAACCTAGATACCATTAGTTACAGTTTTCTTCATAACTTCTTTTAAAGAAAGAAAATGACAATCAAGACAATTTCAAAGCTTATGGCATAGGGAACCTAATGCAGAGGGGGGAAAAAAAGCGTGGAAGTTTTTATCTCCATTGAAGTGCAAACTGTTATGAGTCTTCTCCAAAACTCAGCTTGGGCAATTTTCCACGCAACAGCCCTTTGATCTACCAAACATGGCGTCACAAGTTCAGCACATAATAGATTAAGGAGTTACTCTAAATATATTCCTGCAGCCACTGAAAAATGAAGGCAAGCAAGAGATATTCAAAGAACCTGACTACTCAAAACATACAGTAAATACACCCAATTAAAAGATAATCTGGTCCAAGTGGTAAGTAATGGTCAATTTGTGGGAACGAAACAACATGAAAACTTACTTTTCCGAGAAGTTTACCTAAAATCTGGTGGCATGAGAAATGATGTCTGTATGTAGTTGTTGAGATTTTTTTTTTCCTACCAACAGATGGTTATCTATGTAAATTAACTTGCCAAGTGTGTTTGGTTTTCTTTTTATATTTCATTGAATTTTTTTATATTTTCATTGAATTTTATTGACAACAAACAAATACAAAAATATTTCTGCATACTTAAAATCACCCTGGTTTACATTTTAAAAGTAAATGTAAAAAAAAAAAAAAAGTAAGGATAAAAGTGCTTAATTTGTCCTCATGTAATAGAAATCGCTATTTTTTGGTATGGATACCTTCTATTTTGACATATTAACTTTTTGTCCACAGAGCTTACCTAAGAATCTAGTTCACAGTGTATAACTGTAGGGTATGAAAATCCTTATGCAGTGTCATTTTTTAGGCTGAAGTTTGTTCAAAGCCTGCTTGGTCCCTTGGGAAGCTGCAAGCAGTTTCAGGGTTGCTTACACGTTTTGCTTGCAGCAGTTGTCAATAAATTGTTCAGGCAATTATAAACTTGCTTTAAGTTGCTTCAAGGAATTCATTAAGATGTCTTTCCGCAATATTCTAGACCTGTTGAAAGCATTAGCAACAGCAATTCTGGAGCAGCCCAAACAGTACTGCAACACACTCTACTGTTCCAAGATCAGTTTAAATACCTGCTTGGAGTAACTAGGGAAATTTTGTATCCTGTAAACCAACAGGCTCCCATTTTAACTCCCATTATAACAGGCATATACCTGGAGTCCAAATACTTTTTTTCTAAAAAGAGAAAGGGAAAAATAAGTTAAATTTTGGAATTATCACTTCAAAGAAAGACGGTAACTGGGAGCAGAGATGTTTTGGTTCTGTAGCGATCTTCATTTCTGTGATTCCCAAGTTTCAGCACCTAGTCACAAAAGCAAATTTTGAGGGACCACATAATACAGAGGAACATATCATATAAGGAAGTTGACACAGACACACACATACATAAATTTCAGGAATGCAATCCAAGAAAGATTTTGGTATTATGTTATCATTTCTATATCCTTCTTTGTATTTCTTCTAAATATAAGTACCTTGCATTCCCAATTCAACTTGAAGCATTGCAGACACCTGGTAGTGCATGAATGTGCATGAATGAAGGCACTTTGAGACAAAGTTCTGTTTCTTTTCAATTTGGAATTAAATTGGAAATAAGTGATTTATCAAAAGAGCAAGGGACTTTATGCTCCCCATTGAATTCTGGGAGGAATGTTTCTAGGATCTCTGAATTCCATTGGATTGAGATACACATAAAATATCTGTTATTTGATTGCCTATAATCCAAGACTGATACACATGTATGAAGGAAACAGGTTGCTTAGAGTACTCTCATTGCTTTGTCAATAGTTTTTTCTCTCCAGGAGGCTCATAAAATGATTACATATGCACAAACACTCATCTCAGAAACAAAATATTAACTGGTATTTACTTAGCAAGACACTCGCTCTATAATCTTTATCAAGAGACTGAGGTCACAGATTTTCTTCTCTTTTGACACACGGAGAGGCATAATCCGTAGGTACATCCCACCCAGCATTCATGGATTATGTAACCAAATTATGGATCAATTACTGGGCAATTGCCAACCCAGTTATTATGCCAACTGTTAAGTCTTTCATGCCGAGACTGAGAAAATGCGCCTGAGTCCTAATGCTCTACTGAAAGGAAGGAGTGGATTCATTGTCCTGTAGATTTCTGTGTTGTCCTTACTGTACGCAGAACCACTCTCCAAACTTTATCACAGTTTAATAACTAAGTAAAACAAATTAAGATATAAACTTACTGAATAAAAAGCAAAGAATTACAGGTACCCTACATCCCAAAAGATGTAGGGATCCATGCATTTACATTGTAAAAAGAGAAAAAAAAAAAACACAGAAGGGAAAACATCTTTTAGCAAGGCACACAAAAATGTCAAATAGAGAAAATAGGTTATAACAAAAATTTCTCAAGGATACGGTATCAACCAATTGCACCCAATCCCACAATAAATGTGACTTCACCTTTCACAAATGTTGTTTGAAAGATGGACCAAAACAGGGTTGAGTGAAGAGTTCCCTTAATGAGTGTCAGCTATTTTTGACTGTAGAATCCAACAGCAAGTATGGCAAACTAGTGATGAATTACTCTATTTTATTTCATAGTCACTTTTTTAAGAATCACTTCTTTTTTCTCCTCACATATATTCAAGATTCAGCCATCCTATTAGTCTAATTATGAGGCTTTTTTCCCATTTAATATATTCTTATTTATATACACCAATAACTCTTTATTTGGCATTGAAGTTACCAACACAAAGGCAAAGAATGGAAAGAAAATGTAAAAACCTGAATAATAAATAAAGCAGAAGATCCTTCTTATTCCACACGTCTAAATTGGTATGCCAAGGAAATGTTCTTTCCCATTCCACAACTATTTTCCTACCTTTCCAACATAGCTCTTACTTTCCATTGGTTTATTTATTTTCTTATTGTTTAATTTGAACATGAAGGAACTGTAATTTTGTGTTCATGGAGGGGAGGACTTATCAGAAATTTCAAACTTTGTATTGTGACACAGCTTTAAAGCACTTATTCATATTGCAACTTTTGTTGCTGAAGGAGGAGAATTTTAAGTAACTTTCATGCATAGGAGTAACATACAGAAATATTATCTAAAATGCCTTTGTTCGGTGTCTAAATATGTTTACTCAAGAATTAGGATCTCAATTTTTGAGAAGCCAGGTGGTCTTATCTGCCTCAAGAATATGGAAGTGTATCCTTGTAGGAACGCAAGGATATTGCAATTCTCAGGGCTCAAAGCTGAACACACAAATCTACAAGCTTATTTTTCACACATAATTTGGAAGGTGTTCATAACCAAAGCTAGCTCATGGTAGTAAGTTAATATATTTCTTAATACTGAACTCAGCTGCTGACCTGTTTGTTGAAATTCCTAGCACTTGCAGAAAAATGGGAACAAACATACATTGGTACTCAGAAATCCATACTTCTTCTCCTTCCCTTCGTGTCCTATTCCTCCATGTCTACTTTTGTTCCAAGAAATCTGGAGTAATGTTTTTCTAGCATGAGGCTGCTGCTTGTGAGATATCAATAAGGACATGTTGTCAATGGACATCTCAGAGTTCATCTATATGAGCATTTCAGTTCTGATCAAAAAGGGAAGTGAATCTCCAGATTATCCCCACTTACTGTATCTGGCTTTACATCAAAGAGTACGATCTTCAAGAATGTGGCCTGGATTCTTTTTAAATTAAACTAAACCTGAAGATGTGCTTCAGATGTGCATTGCAATTGTTAATAACACCCAGCCTGTGGGATGAAACTAGAGTAAATCTGTTATACACCTGTGAAACACAGCTACTGTGGATGCTCTGCTCTCAGCACCAAGGATTTTTCTCCTAATTGAATAAATAGGCCAAACAGACTCCCAAGAAGCCCCTAGAAGCTCCCTTAAGAACACATCTGTTGGAGGTGGGAAAGGAGCTCCAGAACACGTCAGTTCATGCAGTGCTGATCAGGACAATAAACTAAACTGACCATATTATGAGAGTCCAACTTACTACCAAGGTCAGGAGGGGTGCTTTTCCCCGCTAACAGGAGAGCACCCACATGGATGAATCAAGTATCCTGGTATCACCATGTGAGGCTGTTCCAGGCCTACTCTATCCTATCACAGATTTAAGTGTACAGTAAAAACAAAGTTGCTATTCTGGAAGCACTACATGCTTCAAGCTCTTAGTAAGACCTCCTCACGTCCAGATGGATTCTTGCAGGCTTGTTTTTTGGTGGTTTTCTTCGCTTTTCTTGTTTGGGTTTTTTTTCTTTTTTTAATCCTGGAAGGAAAGTAGGGTCAATCATTGAATTCCAAATTACTACATTGTACAATTATGACACTACTGTCTTTTCTCCTTCTACTGTAATAACTAGGAATTTACATCACTTGGGATTTTTCTCTTGATTTTAGATGTTTGCCTCTTAGATAAATTATTTAATTTTTGTAAAAATGTGTTATGACATGAACTTGAAAATGCTGACACTGTGTGTGTGTGTGTATATATATACATATATATATATATATTCAAGAATTTATCAGTTCTTACCAGTCCTTTCTGAACTGTTCCATAGAGGACCCAGCTGTTCTGTACAGGTGGTGACTGTTGTTTCACACAAATAAACTTCCATGAAATAACTTACAGTAGCATCTTTACCAATGAGATAATATTTGACATAATCATTATTACATTAATTTTAAAGCATCTGTAAGAAAAGCCAAATTCCTAGGTTTCAGACAATCTTTCTTATGCAAAATTATTATACGCCTACTAGTCTATTCCTGAAGTTCCCAGGTGTATCGATGCATGGTTCTTATTGTTATCCATTAACTCAAATAACCATAAAGATTTCACTGGAAATTGTCATAGTTTAATCTTACATTGGATTTCCATACATTAAAAAAGTAAATTGTTAAGAAATTGTGTTTTATAGTATGGGATTTTCATCTAACTTAGCTAAATGCACTTTGACTTATCTTTGGTGTCAATTCTTTTCTATTTTAATTCTATTTTAAATGTTTGAGTAAAAAAATATCTGCATATTTACCCATTCTCTTCTATGCACTCTGATGAATATCTATCAGTAAACCATATCCTGGACACAAATATCTACCAACAACATCAAAGCAACCTCCAGTTATTTTCAAAGAGATAAAGAAAAGTGTATTCCTATGCATAGAGGTGTATTACTTTTCAGCTTAATAATAGCTGTGTACCGAAGAGATTGCAAAGAGCAAACACATATTCAAGATGAATGATCTACTTGGAATATTTCAAAGAACTTTGAGTTTTAAAACAGCTTTGTCAATCTGCAACTTGTGACTTCAAAGTGGTATTACAACTTGCTATACAATTTGTGGTTCCTTAGTTTCTACCCATACCTAAAACTGACACAATTTAATCAGGTTGTTGTGTGGGTACTTTATCTTTTTTTTTTTCTTGGTTGTTTTTTTTTAGTAATATGTAAGCTTAGTAATATGTAAGTTAAAGAAAAAGAAGAAATAAGCACTGACAAAAAGAAAATTTTAGCCTTTAAAATCAGATTGCAGCACTCCTGTGAGTCTTCAATTGTAAACCTGAGTTACATTCACATACTTAAAACTTACTAAAGATCTTTAAGCTCTTTTGTGAGAGAAACTGTCAGAAGAGGGGTAAAATCATACCTTTCCACAGTATCTCCTCCGTTGACTGTTTAGATCATATTTTTGTTTAAAAAAAAAAAATTCCTTCATCCCACAAAACAAAATTACTTTGAAATTTTCTCTTCTCCATTGATAAAAATGTTTTACAGTTGTTGCATTGATGAAAACACTTGATAGATATTTAACAGTGAATTAAAGAAAAAGGTCCATAATATTTGAAAAGAAAGCTGAAGAAATCCAGCTTTTAAACTCGCTGACTGTTCTTTTTGATGTTTCCATGAGACAAAGAAAAGAACTTAACTAACTGGTTTTCCTTGGTAAATATGTAAAGGATGAGTATGAAAACAAGTTCAGAACCTTTTTTTGACACATTTCACCCTGGGAATAGGAAAAAGTTAGTTGATCAATGGAAAATCTGTGATTACTTGGACATGAAGGAAAGTACACTTTCCAGAAATGTTGTCATAGCAAAAAGTTAATATATGCAATTTTCCAAGGAAAGGCTATTTTTTTTTCTACACTTCAGGCTGTGAAACAGAGTATTTTGATAGGAAGCAAAAACCCAAACAATTTAAGGTGGGGCTCAGGTAATCTAATTGAGCTCAGAAATACATTCTCTTCACTTGAGTGAATGACACACATTTAAAGCATGACTGCTCTGGTAATAACTGTTCTTAGAAATAGTGCGGTAGAGTATCATATCAGTTTTTTAGTAATGTTCTCTTAAACAAGGAGGCATAACACCACACCACCAATCACATCCTACACCCTGCCATCCACACGCTTGTTTGTCCTTGCTTCTAATCAGGATCTACTAATGATTTGAATTCTTTATGCACATCTCTGTACATGCAGTGAAAATTCTGGAGCTATTACAGAAGAAATTCAAATACTAAAATTAGGTATACAGACATTCACATATACCCCAAGGTGATGCTCTATATTGTCTGCTAGAATAGGTACATTTACCTTCTGTAAATGGATATTGTTAGCTTAACCGAAACCGACAGAACAATGAGGAGCATTTTTAAGACATCTGTGTGAGTGATTTTGGAAATTCTGTTTAACGAAAGTTGTTAACTCTATGAGGGATGGAAAGGGGGGCTGGGAAGGGACAAACTAAGGGCTGAAGTGATTCCCTTTCAGAAGTAGGGATTGCAGAAACCCACACAGATGTTTTTACACTCAGATAGTAAGGGATGTTCCAAGGAAAATCAACACATCTTTCAAAGAAGGCAAGACTTGATGACAGGCACTTCTCAGAAGAGAACTTTTACCTACAGATCTGCATGAAACATCTTGACGTTTAGTTTTCCCAGAGAACAAGGGAACCACTCTGAAGCCAAATAGCTGGATGCAAGGTCTGCTTGAAGTTTTCTTCTCTGTATTTAAGCATATCAACAATTTTATTAACCTCTTAAAGCAAGGAAGATATCTTTGGAAGGAGGCAGCTAGGACTCTTCTGCACTGAGAGTGGTTTACAACGAATTTACCTCTTCTTCTGTGGCTGGCTGCGAAAGCCTCCCTGATGTCAAGTGGAAAGAACTCTTAAGAGCTTGTGGGACAGTCTGAATGTGTAGAAGTGAACAATGCTAGGGAGTTTTCAGTGTCTGAAGGAAAGTGAACACACGTGTTTTCTCTCACATAGTGTCCAGGTGCTCTTTCTCAGATGCACACTAGTGGCTTTTTCTGCTATTGCTGTGAAGATCAAAGAAAGAGTCCTGCAAGTGCTCAAAGGCTGAGCAGGCAGTCCTAGTCCACTGTCCAATGACAGCGTGCCAGCAAGCCTCGGTGTTAGGGGATGTCTTTATCACACCAGCAAACAAACAACAGCAAAATTTTTAAGGCCTAGAAAATTAATGTGTTATATTTAAAGAAATTACAGTAAATTTTTATCCTGGTGTTTACAAATTAATTTAAAATAAGGCTTCTGAAGTTATGGAAACTCTCAACATTGATAAGTCAAATATAGCCTATATAAGCAGATATGCTTTTGGTAAAATATTTTAAAGAATATAATCCTACAATCTCTTCTACTCCGTCTCCACTATTTTCATTTGTCTCTTGCTTACAAAAGGTGAATACAAGAAAAAACAGTGTTCTACCAAGTGACTTTCTGTGTTAATGAAAATGGAGATGTGGCTTTGTGATTGCAGTTTTCACTTAGAGTTGCTCACTTGGCCTTATGAGTGGGAAAAAATTAAACTGTATTCTAATGTTCTCATCAGTGGAATTATGAATTGCCTTCAAAAGAGAATTTAAAGTCTGATTTTAAAATGTGATTCTTTTGAGGAGGGAGCTGGTCTTTGTAAATTTAAAATATTAAACAAAAGTAAGTATCACTGGTTGATTACCAGAGCTAAACAAACCCCATTGCTATTCTTTAAAATCTCAAGCTGAAAACTTAGATGTGCCACTGGAGAACACTTGTAAATTGCTCTGCAAGGCACTAAAATGTGGTTTTATTTAGGACAGAATTGTCTTTAGAGATTGAGCTGGTTTCTTCTTCAGAAAAAAACTTCCTGGTTCTTAATTACTCATAAATAATTTAGATGAATCATGTTTGCAAAGCACTTTAGAAGGTCAATTTCAATATTTATGTACAAGATTCTCCCAAGACAAGGAAGGGTTGTAAATCAAGAGTTTTTAACTCTTCTGTTTCAAAGATACATTAGTCTGTAATCTCATGGTGTATGCTTCTGTAATTCAGTTGGTTAGTCAGTGTTAAGGAATCAGCACGTTCACCATTAGGTGAAACTGATTCAGTAAAGTAATTAGTAACTATTTACTATAGTCCTGCCCTCTTGAGCACTGCATAAATAAAAATAAGAGATTATTCCATGCCGCAGCTTCTATAATTTCCAGAAACTGAAAGCCAGACATGAATGCTCTTCTCTGTTTTTCAATTTTTTGGCTAATCTTTCTTTTTCTGAAGGTCCCCTATTTGATACCTTTCTCATTGCCTTTCACACAAAAGAACTCCACAATATTAAAAGCTAGCAGAAACCTTGATGTTCAGATGTGCTTCTGTTTTGGAAAAGAATACTTGCTTATGTCTGAAGAGGAACCTGTCGTTATAATCCAAATCTCTCTTCTGAACCTAAGGACTGTTATTCTGCATTACACCACAGTCCAGCATGGCCTGCATCCCATTTTCAGCTGTGGCAAAAGCAGATACTTGAGAAGGTAAAAAAAACAAAGGAAGCACATAAATATACTCTGTGCAATATACTTACTGTCTCCAACAACTTGCAGCTTAGCCTCAAGTATTTAACAGTCATCGTGAATTTCTAGGTAAAGGAGTCTCTACAGATTTCCTTTCCATGAACTTGTCCAAAGTCTTTTCAAGCCCATGTAAGTAAACTTAATATCCACAGCAGTGGTGGCAAGGAATTCAACTGTTAATTACAGGTTAACTTATTTTATTTGGTTTGTGCCTGTTACTTGATAGGTTCATTTGATGTTACCTAACTCTTTTATTGGAATAGTGAGTGAAGAGCTAATACCTTTACTTCTTCAATAAGTCACCTTTATTTCTCTTTAATGACTTCCATGCTAAAAAAAAATCCAAGTTTATTTAGAAATTTCTTCATACAGCAAAGCATTCAATACATTTAATCACCCTTGCTGTGCTTTTAAGAACCTTTATGAATTTTATTTATAGTTTTTAGATGCGGCAACCAGATTGCACATCCTATTCTAAGTGTGGGCAGACTTTGAGTCGATGCAGTAGCATAACAGTTTTCTCAGTTTCATTCTCTCTTCCTTCCTAGCAGTTCCTAAGATTGCATTTTCCTTTTCCCTAAAATCTTAAAAAAAGGGGAGGCAGTGATTTCTCATTGAGCTGAGATGAAGAATGGAGAATTAACAAAACCACAAAAATCCCTGTTGAATTGCCCAGCATGAGAGGCCATAAATTATTCAATGGAAACATCAGGAGTGGAAACATCTTAAGTTTTTTTGGTTAACCAAGAGTACTAAGCTAATCTCTTGTACTCAGACAATTTATACTCCTGACTTAGGACACAGGTAGATATCTCGAGGAATGACACCCTATTGCCTCACAAAAATAATTCCAGTTTTGGTCATGGTAGTTGAGGTAAGGAAGCAGAACTTTGCTGACATGTAATTTTCAGAAGATGTAGGTAACCCACTGAATGTAGTTAAACTTTTCTTAACTCTGTTTGCTACAGCTCTCTTTTAGAAGACACTCCATATTGTCTGTCCCGTTGCCCCTGCTCCATTAAAAAGGTACAGAGAGCTCTGTCTCTATATCCCAGAGTCAGTGAGCCATCTAAAGAAAAATTAAATGGTAATTAAAAAAATTGATTGAAATATCAGCTCTGTGGGTGTATCTCACATTTAACCTATTTGTAACTCTTAACCTGAAATCCATCCTGGGCTGCTGTGTAGAGCCAGCCCCCCTGACACCTAAACATGTGATTATTCACAGTAGCATAGAAAACTAGCTGGCAGGAGTGGATCTGAAATATAATAGAAAGCTTTTACCATTTTATAATTATTCTGATTACAGAACAATCAAAATAAGCAAAGTTTATTTATTTGACTGATGAGTAAAAATTAATCAGTAAGTCTGTCTCAGCTATAATGTTGTAGCTGTTTTGAAATGATTGAACTTAATAACAATTGCTAAACACGGGGTCTGCTATTTTCCTTTTTTAATCAGTACATTACAGTGCAATCTGGTTTTGATCTCATTAATTCAGAGAACATCCTTGTACTTAAAATCATGTTCTATGAGCATGTTACATCCAGCACCTTTTACTACAGCTCTTCCAGTTCTTGTTATTGCAGTAAGTTCATAAGAGAGCTGACATTTAAATACCCACTCAAAAAAGTTAACAAAATCCCAACAGTATAAGTCAAATGAACACAAACATATATTTAAGTAATTTTTTTGTAAATTCCATAAGCACTTTCTGTTCTAATCGTAAAAATCCCAATATCAATTCACTGTTTCACTGCATGACTTGTTCAACTCCAAACAGCAGCTCAGTGACTTGTGTGAAGGCTTCAAACAAATATATAAGCATTAATGTTTGAGATAACATAAATTGTGTTTACCATCCTTCTTAACTGCAAAACTTCGGTGTGAGAAAACTCCTTGAGAAACTTGGAGGAAATGTAGCCAGTTAACAACTTCATTGAAAATCATTCATGTAAACATTAGATACAGTTTATGTCACTGCTGATTTCATGATAGGTCACCTCAATAATATCATGAGTTTTGCAACTTGGTTGTAAGTCTCAATCCTCTTTCTATGACAAGTAAGGACTGTCTCAATTTGCTCACCTATTTTTAAATCCACTTTCTTGGAGGACAGTCATGGCAATAATTTTTTTTTCTTTTCCATAAGAAGTCTTACATGAAAAAAAGAGTACTACATTAAATTACATTAGATTGTCATTGTCCTCTATAGACCTCTCATCAGGAGTATGGTGAGAAACATAAGCTATTTACCTGGCAACTGAGAAAATCAAAATTTGTTATTATGCAACTTCTTGACAAATGTGGTTTTTTCCTCCAGGAATTCCTCTACCAATGGACACATTTTACTATTTTTGAGGTCAGTATTTATTTTATTTTTAGCAAAGGTCTTGGGAAATGCATCAGTCTATGCAGCTTGTGGACAAGCATTTAGAAATAGATTGGATTTCTGATCCTATTACTACATCACATTAAGCTTGATACCAAATTTTGCTGAGAATACCAGGAATACCCAAACTGAGATGTAATACAGGATCTTGTACAGGGAAAATATTTAATTTCTTCAGCCTTTCAAACCATAAACAAAGCAAGTAAAAGATGGTGGAATAGGGCCTTACACTCACAGTGGCTATGAGGTGACTCTCTCAATACTTATCAAGCCTCTTGCACATTCAAATTATAGAATAATTGTAGTTTAATTTTCCACCAGAAGCTGTAGTTTCTATCCAGCAGGATGAAAGATGAAAGAAGAAATCTGTGTTCTCAAGTATCTCAGTGCTGAATAGCCTGAGCCATCACAGGTGGTAAGGATTGCATCAACTCTTTGTTCTCTCCCTTTGGGGCTGCTTCTGTCTTACTTGTGGATTAGATTTACACCTTATATGAGCAATTAAGTCAGAAGATTTAACAGCCTCTTTGCCTGTACAGGACAATGTGCTAGTTCAGGAATTCAGGACATAGTTGTATGGCAATGTAGAGGCTTGTTGCACCTGTAAATTCAAAGTATACTGAGCAGGTTATAACTAATATTTGCTTTCTTTGAAGACATAAATAGGGACACTAAACCAGGTTAACCAGTGACATTGTATAACACCTTGTTACAAAGTTAAGCAGAAGTGTGTATATAATACATAATCACAAAGGGATAAATGAAGGCTTGTGGTATAATTTCACAAGCAGGGTACAGCAAAACATGTGTGAGTAGCCAAATTTGCAAGGTAAAAACAAAGGATGTTAAACAGCCAGGAAATACACCTTGTGAAACAGGAATAACCTTGTAGAAGTAGTAGGAAAGATGTCTGGTGGACACAAGTCCTTCTCTTAAAATTAAGGTAGTCTGTGTGGGGAGCAGATGAGATCACCCCCTTACTTTTGTGGAAGGGGAGAGCACTATAAAAATCAACAATGAATGAGAAAAGATGGGGAAGAAAGATGTTCGCTTTGTTTCAGACCTCCTTTGCTGAAGAGCTCTCAAACCTGATCACTGAGACCATTAAGGACCACAGCCATCAGTGCTAAACTACACAGCACCAACTCTAAGGTACTGTACATTCACAGCTGATGTGGAGTATATTTCGTGGTGGCCAACTGTTTGAAAAGGCAATGATAATGACTGATAATGAATAAGAACTAACCATTGGCTGGTACTATTACTGACCAAAGTCAATCTAAAAGTGTTTTGAAGTTTGAAGCAGAACTTGATGATTGATTTATTGTTTAATACTCCCATCACATAGAACTCTAATTCCATAATTGATAACTATATATGTAAATATCTATACATATATAAATGTATATATATGTTGTGGTGCTTTGACCCCAGACAGCAATTAAGCACCCACCAGCTGCTCACTCGCTTTTCCCCACAGCAGGATGAGGGAGAGAACTGGAAGGGCAAAAGCAAGAAAAACTTGTGGGTGAAGATGAAGATAGTTTATAAAGTGAAGGGGAAAAGTGAAGGGGAAAATAAAGAAAAAAAAATTATGCAAACATAATCTCTCACCACCTCTCACCAGCAGAATGATGCCTAGACAGTCCGTGAGCGATGGCTACTTTGGAAAGACTCCACTCGACTTTTGTTGCTGAACAGGACATAATATGGTATGGCATATTCCTTTGGTCAGTTGGGGTCAGATGTCCTGACTGTGCCCGCTCCTAACATCATGCCAACCCCCAGCCTCTGGGAGGCAGTATGAGAAACAGAAAAGGCCTTGATGCTGTGCAAGCACTGTTCAGCAGTCAGCAAAACACTGATGTGTTATGAACACTGGTTTAGTCACAAATTCAAAACACAGCACTACAGAGGCTGCTATGAAGAAAATTAACTCCACCCCAGCTAGACCCGTATACATTCAGTTGCAACAATTGTAAACTGCTTATTTGTTCAACCTGCTTAATCTCTGCATTGCTATGGATAGAATTGCTGTTTGAGAAATGCTATTAGAAGTCCTTGCTTACTCCATCATTCCTACTGTCACAGCTGTCCTATAGCCTTGACCATCTTTGTTGAAACCCTCTATTCTCTCCAGTCCTCTAGATCTCTTTTGACTCAGAGAAACAAAACTATCCACTGTGCTTAAGGTGTGTTCAAAATTTTAATTTGTACAGTAGCATAACAATGTTCTTCAGGCTTATTCTATATTCATTTCCCAATAACTTCAAACATACACTTTGCTTTTTTAATTGCTGCTGATTATTATCCTTGTATGATAACAGCCCTTTCTATTGTAGAACTGTATTGTAGAAGTGTATTGTACCACTCTTGAGTGGTAAGGGTCAACTCAGAGAAAATAATTTTATACATGAACTAGAAATGTTTTTCCCCCCCATGTGTATCACTTGACATTTAGCTACATGAAACATCACTTGCCCATTTACTGTCCAGTCACACAGTCTCTTAAGCTCCTTTTGTAATTCTTAGCCATTAGCCCCTGTCTTCACCTTTGTAATTAACATGATGTTGTTAACAAAATCACCTCACTAGCGTCCCCTTTTTCTAATAATGTTGAACATCACAGGTCCTAGCCAAAGTTCCTGTGCAATGCTTAAGATGACCTCCCTTTACTTTAAGGACATTTATATCTGTCCTCTGTTTCAAGCTACTTTTTAGTTATGCCAAGATTTTCCCTCTTAATGAATGATTTCATGTATCCTTTAAGTACCTTGGTAGAGGAATCTGACAAACAAATATGGTTTGGGAAAAATCAGGTAAATTGATGCATATGTTCATCATTTTCCATGTGTTTATTGAGATCTCCTGAGGGATCTAATACCCTTGCAAGA
This sequence comes from Egretta garzetta, assembly GCF_000687185.1. Taxonomy (NCBI): domain Eukaryota; kingdom Metazoa; phylum Chordata; class Aves; order Pelecaniformes; family Ardeidae; genus Egretta; species Egretta garzetta. The sequence goes on along the minus strand of NW_009259316.1, from coordinate 1,351,029 downwards.
AAGAACTTCTCTTTATCCAAACAATGCTGACATTTCCCCAGGAAGTTATGCTTACTTATGCCTGCCAGTTCTATTCTATACTGTATCTTCTATTATTTTGCTGATTGCTGGGCTTTTTGGTGTCCTGCTCCCTGGACATTCCTTTAAAAAAATAAGCACCATTTAGCAACCTTCTTGGCCTTTAATTGGTTTAAAAACTGTTCAGCCAGTCATCTTTACCTAACTTTTTCTATGGCAGTCAAAAAGCACTTATTTCATTGAAGTGGCAAAATGCTTCCCAATTGCTTTTAGTATCATTAGTCACAGAGCAGTTACATGGACTAATCAAGTTATCCAAGACTGAGGTGAGCAAATAGACCAAGAATATACTTACAGGGGTTATAAGGGGGAGCGGGAGGGAAGCAGTATAATCTTATATTTCAAATATCTTTCTGACAGAAATCAGTAACAAAATAAGATATCAAAGCAGAATGAAATTAAGAGTGACTAAATCAAAAGAGTATTTTAGAGGCAATATTAAACCACCCAGCCAAAAATTTTCACAGTATTTGCAAGCACAGAGGTTATTCTGTCTCACATAATACCCAACTAGTAACCAATCTTAACAAAAGATTAAACTATTTCCACTGTCTCATCAGTTCAGAGAGCTGCACAATTTGAAGATGAGAACATTTACAGAGCTGGAGAAAAAGCATACATTTGCTGGTATGTCCCACGCACTGAGCAGGTCAGCTGTTTCTCCACTAGTTTTGTGAAAGTAGGATTCTCTGCTGTGAGGAACTGGCTTATAGCACAGGTGATAGTCTAGTTCTTCTGTAATCATGCTGGTAGGAAAACAGATTTGAGACATTGGTATGCAGCCTTGCTACCACAGCTGGCCTCCCAGCACAGACATAAATAGTGATATCATGGAGGGTATTCTACTGTTGAATAAAATCATCATTGTAAACCCTTCTGTTACAGAACAGATGTAGCAACATTTCAAAAACACTGAACAAGAAAAGTTTCGAAGCAACCTCATAAATCTTTGATTTCAATGTTCTTCTGTTAAATGTAGTCATACAATATAATCTTACCCAAATGGATACTCTTAAGGCAAGGGAGATGAGGACAGACCTATTTATTTTGCCAAGTGTGCTTTAGGTAGATAAAGTATCCAGCTGGTTTGGGGACAGACCATATCCACAGGTATATTTGTTGCAAATCAGAACAGTTATCAAAGCAGATCTGCAGGTCCCTGTAGCAGCACAAGGCAGCTGAGAGAATAACCGAATTGATATAGCAGATGCAGCTAATAGCTTGGTTTCAAGCATTTGACAGTTTTGTTAATTTTGTATCATTAAGCTTAGCTGGGACAGAAAAAAAAGCAAAAGCAGCACACTACTTTTTCAAGAAGTTCTGACCTGACTGACTGCTGGAACAGTTTTCTTCTTTACAGTGAGGCTTATATGAATGAAATGCTGAGCAGTTATTACTGAAACAACCATGTATAGAATCAGATTGCTTAACTACAAGGCAATGAGAAATATCATCATTCATCTGCCCGCACATTTCTGCCTAGGTAGTCATTTAGTTTGATCATTGGTCTGTAATCATTTGACATTCCCAGTACATTATGGGATCCACCAGTTTTGGGTCCCTCACTACAAGAAGGACATTGAGGTGTTGGAGCATGTCCAGAGAAGGGCAATGAAGCTGGTGAAGGGTCTGGAGCACAAGTCTGATGAGGAGCAGCTGGGGTTTAGTCTGGAGGAGGCTGAGAGGAGGCCTTATTGCCTTCTACAACTTGCCTGAAAGGAGGCTGTAGCAAGATGGGTGTCAGTCTCTTCTCCCAAGTAACAAGTGATAGGATTAAAGGAAGGGACCTTCAAGTTGTGCCATGGGAGGTTTAGATTAGATATTAGGAAAAAAAATTTTCACCGAAAGGGCTGTCAAGCACTGGAAGAGGCTGCCCAGAGAGGTGGTTGAGTCCCCGTCCCTGGAAGTATTTAAAAGACTTGTAGATGTGGTGCTTAGAGACATGGTTTAGGGTGGACTTGGCAGTGCTAGGTTAATGGTTACAGTCAATGATTTTAAAGGTCTTTTCCAACCAAAATGATTCTATGAGCTGGGTTTTGTAGCCAGTTATCTTCTAGCCTTAGATCCCTCCAAGAGTTATCATCACAGAGGCTTAAAGAGGCAGAAACTAGTAAGCAGAAGTGCTGGACCCTGGCAGAGAAAGGGAAAGTTGCTGTAAAAGAAAAAAAACTTTCTGACTTAGTAATGACTACAATAATGCAGGAACTTCATTCCTGCCTTGTTTCCAATGTTTTTTTCCCTTCTCTTTTACTCAGATTTCTCCCTTCTTTACTTTAAAGCCAGATCTTAAAATGGTCTGCCAGGAATGAAAGTCCTATTTATACAAAGCTTGGAAAGAGGATAACAGAACAGATGACCATGTTGAAACAAGCATAAAGAGAATGAGAATGAACTGAAGTGTTATTCAAAATGGCAAGACAGACAAACATTGCTGACCTTCATGCAAAATGTCTCCAAAGTCAGTGTAGTTACACCAGAATGTTTATTTTTAATTTTGTTCTCTAATAAAGCAGCAGCATTTTCCAACCTCAAAAAAGTCATCTCTATTTTCTCAGCTGTATTATTGCTATTAATCATTTATAGAGCATCATAAATTTGTACAATGTTTTACAACTAGAGACGTATTCTATATCTAAAAGAGTTCAGGTACAGAAGACAAATTATATACTGATAGAACTCATGTAACTGAGACAATCAAGAGGTATTACAACAGAAAAAACAGGACAGGAAATATTACAACAGAAGAAACAAGATATATTTCCAGTGAAGTATTTCCAAGAGGGGCTTAAAGAAAAGGATGTTTTTCAGTAAAGCAAGGCTTTACTTCATAATAATTCCCTATCTAGTTCTGTAGCTAACCGAAAAAGTTTGGTCAGTTCAAACTAAAATGGAAATAATTCCAAGTCCAACAAAATTATGTTGAATTAACCCGAAGAAAAAAATATATTCCTATTCAATCGTATTAAAGATTCTCTTTCCAAACCTTTTCTCAGAAATCCCTATGTATATTTCTCTAACAGTCTCAGTGGCATAGTTTGAAGATAACTGTCTCTAATTAAAGTTAAGCTTTTTTCATTTCACCATGGAAACCTGTCACAACCAAAATGCTGATCTGTCTAGCAATTTCTTGAATGTTTTTGTCTGTTTCCTTGGATTGTCTCAATGTCTTCATAATTTTACACTTAGTTAATTCTTCATAACATCATTCTAATTCTATTATTCAGAAAAAAAAATAAATTCAGATAATAAAGGGTGTTTTCTTCCTCTTGGGGATTAAGGGAGATGTGAAACAGACTCAGAAGGGCAAAGGACAGACTAGTTTGCAATTTCTGTGATACTAACAAAATTTAGGACAAGAATTACAGGAAATTAAGCATTTCTATTAAAAATCAAGAAGAAAGAGAAGCTTCTAATACCTTCAAGATCCAAGTCATAGCATAGCCCACACATCTAGAAAAGAAAAATTGTAGGCAGAAGTAATTTTGCTGAGTTGTTAGTTGTTACCCATACCTTTCATGTATGTCAAAAATTCCAACAATTGCTGAAGTACAGGAAGTCATCACCTTTTCTAAAAGAACAAATGTAGAAAATTCATTTCTTAACCACTTCCTTTTCCCCTCACAGTGCAAGTCATCTCTTTTAGCACAAACCTGAAAAACACTTATCTCCTGAAGCTTCTCCAGACTCCACAAAATTTGAACATAAGGACTCACAAAAATTTCCTCTCGCCAGAAAAATCAACACAAAGCAGAGACCAAGCGCCGATGTGAATGAATGAAAACAGAGACATAAATGTAAGATTTTTATAGAGATATACAGAAAGCAGTTCTCTCGAGGAATCCATCAGCTAGTACAGGAAAAAATATAATAAGATACAGTTGACCAGGGATTGTTTCCTTCACCTTGTGATTTTTATAACAAAGAGTGCAAAGTTTGTGAAAGTTTCCTTTAAGGAACACTTCAAGCTCATTTTTGAAGGAGACCTATCCTTTCCACTAATGGAAGCACGGATCTTTTGTGAATAATAGTTGAATATTACAGCAAGGCATATGAAAAAGACAATTGTCATGTTTTCTTTGGGAAACCAAATAACTACACTGCCTGAATCCTGAGTACTGGAATCTCCACTCAGATATTTCAAAACCAGTATTTCTTATTTAGTGCAATTTTAGAATAGCTTCATTACAGCACATATACTCAGAAACATGTTCAGTTGCACAATCAGGAGACAATAGGTATAAGGTATAAAGTGTTAAGAGTTAAGATAATTACACCATCATAAGAGAAGACAAGAATACTTTTAGCCATCCCTCCTCCATGTTGATGCTAAGAGCTAAGAAGATCCAACATTTACACTAATAATAGTTTTCCCTTTCTCTACAATTCTGTGGAGAATACTGATTGTTAAAAAAAAAAGCATCCTGTGCCTGTTCAGCTAACGTAGACATAACCCTGGAAAACCAAAACAACTAAAATTATTTTTCTGAGGTGTTTCAGAACAGAATAGAACAGAACAGAATAGAACAGAACAGAATAGACTATTTCAGTTGGAAAGGACCTACAACGATCACCTAGTCCAACTGCCTGACCAGTTCAGGGCTGACCAAGTTAAAGTATGTTATTGGGGGCATTGTTCAAATGCCTCTTAAACACTGAAAGGCTTGGGGCATCTACCACCTCTCTAGAGGAAACCTGTCCCATTGTATGACCACCCTCTCAATAAGGAAATGCTTCCTAATGTCCAGTCTAAACCTCCTCTAATGAAGCTTTGAACTGTTCCCATGTGTCCTATCACTGGATACCAGGGAGAAGAGCTCAGCACCTCCCTCTTCCCTTCCCCTCTTCGGGAAGCTGTAGAGAGCAATCAGGTTTCCCCTGAGCCTCCTTTTCTCCAAACTAGGCAACCCCAAAGTCCATAGATGCTCCTGATAGACCATGCCTTCCAGCCCTTTCACCAGCTTTGTTGCCATTCTCTGGACACTTTCAAGGACCTTAATATCCTTCTTAAATTGTGGGGCCCAGAATTGCACACGATACTCAAGCTGAGGCTGCATCAATGCTGAATACAATGGGGTAGTCACCTCTTTTGGCTGGCTGATTATGCTGTGTTTGATGCACCCCAGGATGGGGTTTGTCCTCTTGGCTGCCAGGGCACACTGCTGAATCACACTGAGTCTGCTGCCAGCAAGCACCCCCAGATCCCTTTCTGCAGGGCTGCTCTCCAGCCACTCCTCTCCCAATTTATGCTTGTGCCCAGCATTACTCCATCCTAGGTGAAGAATCTGGCATTTCAACTTGTTAAATGTCATCCCATTAATCATAGACCAATGGGCCAAGATATCCAGATTCCTCTGCAAGGTATCTTGTCCCTCAAGAGAGTCAACAGCACCTCCCAGTTTGGTATCATCAGCAAACCTGCTAATGGTGCATTCAACTCCTGCATGCAGATCATTGCTAAATGCATTGAACAGGACTGGGCCTAGAATTGAACCCTGAGGAACACCACTGGTGACTGGTCGCCACCCAGATGCATCCCCATTCACTACAACTCTTTGAGCTCTGCCTTTCAGCCAGTTCTTCACCCAGTGCACCATGAACCCACTCATCCCACAGCTGGACAATTTGTCCAGGAGGATGCTGTGAGGGACAGTGTCAAAAGCCTTAGTAAAATCCAGAAAAACTACATCCACTGCCTTCCCTTTGTCCACTGAGTGGGTGACCTTATCATAGAAGGTTGCTAAATCAGTTAAACAGGACTTTCCCTTTGTGAACCCATTTTGACTATGCCTGATGACTACATTATTCTTTAAATGCCTTTCAATAGCACCCATATGATCTTCTCCATAACTTTTCCAGGAACTTAGGTTAGACTAACAGGTCTGTAGTTCCCCAGGTCTTCCTTAACACCCTTTTTGTAGATTGAAATAACATTGTCTAGCTTCCAGTCAGCTGGGACGTCCCCAGACTCCCAAGACCTTTGGTAGATGATTGAGAGGAGTCCTCCTGCTGTAGCATCCACTAGCTCCTTCAGTACTCTGGGATGAATCCCATAAGGCCCCATGGACTTGTGAACATTCAGCTGATACAGCTGGTGCCTTACAATTTCAGTGTCCACAAATGGAAAATCACTGTACATACACTGCAGTATGATATTCCCAGCTGATGTCTAGGAATTTGAAATCTCCTATAAGGACAAGGGCTACCAATCCTGAAATTTCTTCTAATTGCCTGTAGAATAACTAATCAGTGCTTACATTCTGGCTGGGCCATTGGTAGTAGACACACACTACCACATCTCCTTTGTTTTCCACCCCCCTAATCCTCACCCAGAGGCTCTCAACCACGTCATCGCTAGCTGTAAGGGCTGTACAATCAAACTTCTCCCTTATATATGGTGTGACACCTCCACCGGGCCTGTCCTGTCTGTCCCTTCTGCATAGGCTGTAGCCCTCCATCCCAGCACTCCAATTGTGGTACTCGTTCCACAAAGTCTCACTAATACCAATGATATCACAGCTCTTTAATATATATGTAAATACTAAGATCAAGATAACAGCTGAGATGAAGTATTCCTGGGATAAGTCATGCTATCACTTTATCAATATTTTTAATGTGCATCTGTTGCTCATACTTCTTAGTGGAAATTGCTAGCAAGTCAATCTTCATTGATTACAGATGTAAAATATTTTGGTTCAACTACTGAAAAAAAAACCAAAAACCTAAAATTATTTAGAATCTTAAAACTCTACAGTCTTCCTTGATAAAAGAAATGTTTTAACGTCAGATTGAATGAATGCCAGTTAGCACCTATGTACAGCTAGAAAAAAGGTAATGAGAAAGGCAAACTAAAATAATCAACTTCTTAGTTGTACCCAAAGAAAGTTCCTTAGAAGCCTGGCTGCTGAGAAAAGTGGTGGGTGCTGTCAATTCACTTTGTGAATCTGGCTCTGACCTTCAGTAGAAAGGAAGGCTTTATAATAATAGTCCTAAAGGCAGTTTTGAGATAGCTGCTAAGTCTAAGTTATTTTTCTTCTGGTGAAAGTTCAGATGGAATTATGCATTTTTTGTTTAAAAAAAAAAAATCAGTTAGCATTTACTGCAGTCCACAGGAACAACTTTTGCCATGCCTAGTAAAAGGTCACAGGCTTTGTACTGAACCTGACAGTGCAAGGTTACAGGACTTGATGAGGTCTGTCTTGGCCAGAGCCATTTTTAATTTGCTTTAACTGAGGTAACAATTGTGTAGCAATCAGGGAACTTCTGCCTTGCCAACTTCAGTTTAGGTCTATGAATACCACGTATGATATGGTCTGCTTTAGGTTGTCGTATAGCAAACAGTGAGAAGTTATCTTAATCAGGACAGGCTGTCACAGAGCTTTTGAACTTTAGCTGAAACTCAAAGAGAAGGAAGTAGAATATATTAGATTACGTAAAAAATAATCTCAAGTGAATGCAAAACTGAAGAGGAGGAAAGTCTCACTGTGAACATCACATGCCTTCAGGTGAAGGACTTGGGACAATGACGACTTATTGTAACCCCCATCACCACTATTCTTCCTGAGAAAGACTGATGCTGTCAAAATTAGGACCCAGAGGGACATTGAAAGGTAAGCACAACACTGGAGAAAAGGGATAGATACTAAGAACTTTACGTAAAATAATTGTACCTGTATCATTAGAGAAGGTTTCTATGTTAATTTGGACTGTATTAACATTATTGTATCTAGACTTGTAGCAACTGCTGCATTATGATAAGCATGCTAAAGCTTTTGTTTGGACTAAAAGTAAATTATTGTCTCCTTTTATAAGGTGTGGGGTTTCCTTGCCCATATCAGGATTTTGAATGTAATATAATAAAATTTAAATTTGTAAAAATCGAAATAATCCATTCATCTCCCAATGAAACACAAAAAAATGTCACATAATTTATCTGATACAATTCATGCAGTAATTGAGGGTTATATGCCATTATTTAGGAGATCATGGAGTCCCAGATATGTAAAAGAATGACTCTACTTGCTGCATACTTGTCCATAGTCACACATAAGGCTGCAGGAGTATTGAATTTTTTTAACAAAGTTTTCTTAGGATGAGAAAGCTTGTTGTAATATAGAAAAAAATAATCAAAATCCAAACCCATACATTCTAAATTTATAGTATCATGGTAGATTGGAAAAGAATAAAATTCTTTTGACAGGTCTTACACAACACAGACTGCAAGACATAACCATTACCCAGGAAACACGTAACACGTGGTTCAGGTGTGGGAAACCTATATGAAAGACCAAAATATTTATAGTGAAACATTGCTTATAACCTTAATTTGGCATGGCAGGAGTTAAAAATTTTGATCAAAATCTTAAGGCCCTCTTTAGAATAACAGAATTCTTACCATTTAGCATTTTTGTCACTCTCATCACCAAAAACAAGAGTTCTCATAGACTTTTTTCCAGGCTGAAATAACTCTAGTCAGGAGAATTATGTGGATACCGTTTCAACACCTTATACCTGGAGAAACAGTGAAGCCTGCATTGCTACTCTGACCTTTTCAGTATTCTGTGATTTGGACAACCATCTCTGTTCTTCTTCACAATTGCATGAACCTGGGAGTAACAGCAGAAATCTAAAAAAGGTCAAGTCAGTATAGCAAAGTTCAGTTTGACAGAATAGGCTAGACATTCAAACCTAGATAGAATCGCTACCATAAAAACATGAAAAGAAACTAACAACTACAAGCGGCATCACAGTACAACCCCTGGAGCATAAAACAACTTCTGGTTGAAAACAAAAAATCAAACCCCAATTAGTGATTTGCATCCCCACAGAGAGCCTGTGATGCTGACCCAGGTAGCAGAATTGCACCCCTGGGTCACACTTTTATAAACAGTCCCTCACCCTGAAAAGGCTTCCTGCATAAGTAGGGAGAGTAAGTTATTTAAAAAAAAAAAAGAAAAAAAGAGAAAAAAAAAATATAGTGTCATAAATTGGTTTTTAAGATGGATTCACGTTGTGTTGAGATCTAAGCATAGATTTTAACTCTTTTTTTCTTAGACCATCAAGAAAGTCCATCCTTGGACACTATTTTTTTTTAATAGACCTGGCCCTGAACTCCACCCTGAAGTGAGGGCATATATATCAAGATCCTTATTCTTCAGTTTTCAGCTGATTATAATTCAATTCAAATATATTTTCAGTCCAACAGTAAAGATGCAGCTATTCAGGCCAGTGAAATGCGAGAGTTTGGCAAATTATATAAAAACCTCTTTCTTCAATGTTCACTCAAAATTTGAGTATCGGTGCTAGCAACTAAGGCTGAAGAAGACACATGGACACATCCATCATTCTTGCTATTGGTAATATTATATCTACACAGACATTGTGGGTCCCACAGACAAATCAACTGTTACTTGAATTTATAACAGTTAGGTAATTGGAGGCAGGAGAGATACAGCTGGCATCAGAGTTGAAGAATGAACTTGAACACTGCCTAGGGATGACTTTCGATGGCAGTACTCTTTCAGATTATCTAGAAGTAGTTCTGTGGGACAAAATAAAGGTTGGGGAGAATGTGAAATCTTGAAGTGGAATATGCATTTCTTCCTGTTTTCATCTTAACAACAAACCTGAGGCAATTCTAGCTGTTATCTAGATCAAATCACTTTAATGCTTGGACAAGATTTCACTTGACAGGACTTGTACAAGGGAACTCTGTGTCATGGCAGATGGGAAAAGCACTGTGACTGTTTCTGTGGTACTAGTAGGGGCAAGCATAAAGCACTATAATGTGTTCTTGTTAGACTTTTTTTCTTTCCTTTGTCAATGTGGAGCACAGCTATCATAGTAATAGTTGGTACAAAAGATTTAAGAGCTAACAAGGTTTCAGCTACCCATACCACATTCTGAAGTTTGACAGCTGCATAGCTTAGACAAGGAGAGATTTCTCAGGGTGACTGTTTTGGGAGAAATGCGTTCCAGCTTTTTACTGAAGAAACAACCCAACCAGACCTTGATAATCTCACATTGATCCCAGGGATGCGGGTTAAAGGTAGAATTCAAAAACTTTTTTTTTATCAAATCTAAGCAGTCTTTTGTGCCAGGCTATTGAAGGTTCTAGCTTAAATAGCAGACTTACAGAGTGTGCAACAGGGAAGCATTATTCTCTGAAGTGATATAAATTCAACCCAAGGATGTAATACAATTTCAAAAAAAACCCAAAGCATCTTGAAATTCATACTTCTGGGCAAAATTATTTTTAAGAGCAACTGATAATAAGTAACAGGATATATATGCTGCCTTAAAGAAGGAAGTATTAGGGAATGGACAGGTAGGGAGTAAAGGGCAAACAGAAATTACAATGAAAGGAGCATAAACTTTGGCTTTAACTGCTGATGAATTTCTGAAAAAGAGTCTTGGCTGGGTTATTTGCAGAGGAATAAACTGACATGAGAATAATGAATTTTCGGAAGTGGCAAAAACAAGCACATCCAGAAGGGGATTCTCAGAAGAAGTCATTATTCAAGCAGCTTAAAGGAAAGAAGGTGGCAAAATAAAAATTTCAGATAGGAAGACCACCAAAGAGGAATTTCCAGTCTGCAAGCACATGGTCCAAAAGAAACACAAATTCACATACACAAACTGAGATGGAGTTAGGAAGAACAAAACATAAAGACACCCAATAGACACTGTCAAGGGATAATCGGTACGTCTGGGGGAAAGCACACATGGAGAAGGCTCAATTGTGCTACTTCTAGCAGCTGAAATGTTAACTAGAAAGAAAAGTGATGGGTGAGTTTGCAGAAGATGATGAGACAAACAACCTGCTTGTCAAGGTAATATGTCACATCCCATTAATTATGATGACATGTTTGAAGCCCTATACAATTACATAGTCCATGTAATTTTTATCCTTGTAGGAATAAAATCAGGTGTAAAACTGCTGACCCATATAAAGAATAAACTGATTGCACAGGCATCTGATCTGTTAACAGAGGAGGCAGCTAATAACTGCAATAATTTTTATACTAAAAATAACATAAGAATAAATATGGTCCATTGCTAACGGAGCAACAGCCATATTATATGGGGCTTTGCAGGTAGAATATTTTGTTCAAAGAATTAACAATGATGCAGAAACATAATTTGTTTTAGTCTGTGTTGTCAAACCAGTATGCATTTGATGCAGAAGTGATATACTCACCCATGTAAAGAATCTGTAACAAGGACTAACTGTGTAAATCCCATTTCCTACAAAGCTGAGTGGCCTTCTTTCTAGTGGGCAAGTTTTTCTTGTGAGTGTTTCTCATACTTCTTAGAGGCATCCTTATTGGATATTAATGCTGATGCACTCTTGTTTATCTGTTTATCACTTACAGTACATCTATTATATGTTCTGTTTTGTTAAAAAATTATGGCTAACCAACAGAGAGAAGAGCTGTCTGTCTGATTTCTTGGATCAGTATTCTCTACATGGAAGGGACACCAATTTCTACATGAGACATTAAGCAAGCACATCTGGGAAAAGTTTCTGGAAAGCAGTGAATAGAGAAAGAAAAAGAGGAAGAGAGAGAAAAAAGGAAGCAGCTCCCACTGCAATAGGAGAGTAGAGTAGGAACAAGAAGCAGAGACAAAGACAGAGCTATGAGGCTGACAGATGTGCAAGACCAGGCTTTTAAAAACCCTCCAGGGGGAAAGTACTTGAAAGTTTATTTCTAGTATTTCCAAGATAGATAGCAGTTTTTTCTCCATCAGTTATGGGATTAAAAAGAAGAAACTTCTGCTTAGCAGATGTTTCAGTCCTTGATCCTTGAAGAAATAAAATCAACAATGTTTCATGTTATTGCAAACTAATTATATGTAAAATTAGAACACAGATAAGTTTAAGACTGAACTAAGGAATAACTAATCTAGAAGACAGCTGAGGCATTCAATGATCTTCAAACTAGAAATGGCTCTTCTATGACTTGGAAAAGAAACCATATTGAAATGCTGGCCTCTTGGAGATAGCTAGAGTCATGTCCAGCTGTTTTAATGGTACCACATACCTGCAAAAACTCCAGCATCAGCATTTCTCTCAGCCTTGTGAGAACTGTCCCATTCATAGAGTTTCTCTGCATGGTCCCTTTAGAGACTAATTTATCCTACTGGGTTCTTCAGGAAGTAATGTATTACTTAAAACATTTAGCATGAAATTTGAACCAGCTTTCATTGACAGGCACTTGTATGTTTATAATTGCTCTTTATTGATCACAAAGACAACCATCTTCTAAGAGCATCTGTCACGTTCATACATAAAAGCCCTCATTTATCATCCAAAAAAAAATACCCATCAGTCATTTATCAGCAAAAAATTTACCTTTGATAGGTCAACTTATAAATAGGTTACATACTAATAACTGATCTTAATAAGAATCACAATCATTACTACTGAGTAGAAAACTCAGTATGAAATAAAATATCTCCAGTATTTTGAAGAACATTTTTTTTTTTTTTTGGTAGCAGAAGGAACTCTGTAATTCTTTGTCAACGTCAGAAATCTCCAACTGAATAATAGTAATATATTGGTCCTATGAATATGGATTCATTCCATTGTCCCATATATGGACATCCACCTCTAGCTTTAATATTGAACATCAGAGAAACAGCAGATATATTTTGTTTATAAGGTGTTTAAGTAACCAAACATAGTCACTGCTCTTCTATACTAGACAGAAAGGTACAAAGTTATGGTGCAGTGTGAAAAGGAGTAGCACACGAACAGCAAGTTTGCTTTACATAGTAAACTCACAAACATGAACTCCTCACAGGAAGAAATTAAGACTTAAATCAAAGTAGAAAAAGCTTGTTTGATCATAACCCTTGACTTACTTGCACCCAGTAGATTAGTTTACTATTTAGATGAGAAAGCTATAGTGAGATTCAGTCAGTGAATCTTACAAACTCAGCAAATGAAGACACTCAACACTCTTCACGAGTATGTTGTTGTTTTGCCTTGATGTCTTCAAATCGAGACTGGGTTTAAAGAGAGTTCATCTGCCTAGCAGGTTCTTTCAGGTAGTTCATTCAGGTGATCTTCTTGGATAGCTCTCTTGGCACCTTTCCTGAGGAAAGCTTCTCCTCCCTTCATGCCCTTATAAAAGATATTTTCAGTCATTCAGGCAGACTTTTGTCTTTATAGTCTGCAAGCTGGCTATTGAACGTCCAGTCATCAAAAGATTTACATTAAAATGAAGGTTGAGATTTGGGGGTTTTGTTGTTTGTTTGAGCTTTTTCAAATACAAAATAGTGGAAACTGAGCTCTGATGGTTTATTTTGTTACTTTTGGCTCCTGATTTTTGTTTGACTGGTAAACATTTTAGATTTATTAGGTTATATATTCTGGAAGTATGTTGATAAACAGTTGAGGCTGGTTTCCATTCTACATGAGGATGAAGGAAAGGAAGTAGATGTAAGCCTTGTTCATGAAAACACAGTCTTAAGGCACAGGAAAGCTGGGGGACTGCAGGAATTCCACACTTTTCTTACTTCTTGCCCATATCAAAGACAAGATAAGCCAAAATGCTTCACAGGTACACATGTGTGAGAGACTGAATAGCCGGTTAATTGTCTCAAGGCTTGCTCCTTTGTATGCTTATCTGAGAAGATCAGCATTGCTGCAGGCAAAGTGGCTTGCAGGCTTGCTGAAACAGCGGACCATGACACGCAGGCGGGGTGCCTGCCCACCAAGGCCTGCAGTTTGAACCCTGCCCCCGCCCAACAACAACAGAGCCAAAAGTAAAGCGCGGAAATGTACGCGCAAGCTTGTGCCTTAGGCACGCAGCCTATAAAAGGCCACCATCTCAGACCCCCTCTGGGGGGGACCACCGACTCTGCAAGTGATCACTGAAGACCCTGTGGGACCACCGACTCTGTGGGTGACCACCGACCCCATGGGAGACTGCTGAAGACCTCAGAAGCACGGACCCTTGGGACACCGTGGATCCATGGAGGTGACTGTCTGCACTCTTCCATCTGGATCTTTTTGCTTAATTTTCCTTCCTTCCTTCCTTCCTTCCTTCCTGCCTTCCTTCCTGCCTTCCTTCCTGCCTTCCTTCCTGCCTTCCTGCCTTCCTTCCTTCCTTCCTGCCTTCCTTCCTGCCTTCCTTCCTGCCTGCCTGCCTTCCTGCCTTCCTGCCTTCCTTCCTTCCTGCCTTCCTGCCTTCCTTCCTTCCTGCCTTCCTGCCTTCCTGCCTTCCTTCCTGCCTTATCTCTGCTTTCTCTCTTTCCCCCAAAGAGTTAATAAACGAGTGAATTTATGACATCTGACCTCGTTTGTGTCTTAATCTTACTCGAAGGGATCAAACCTGAAACTAGAGGTTGGTCTTGCCACCCCTGGCCTCCCAGACTTGTCTGAGGTCGGCTAGAAAACACGGGGGC
>NW_009259316.1:1324148-1336269 GCF_000687185.1 Egretta garzetta | reverse complement strand
GGGGGGGGGGGAAGGGAAAAGGGAGGATAAACCAGAAATAGTCCAGGTTTTCCATATCCTTGGGTTTGATACCCTGTTACTTCTGCAGGTGGAGCATCCTTTTTTTGTGCTCCTTCCACTCTTCCTTCACTTTCTGTAGTGCCTCACACACATCATCCCGTAAAATTCATACAACAAAAACCCAAAATCCATAGTGAGAAGTAAACCTTTGATTCTGGCAGGTAAGAAAACAATATTTATGTAGGAGTTGATGTCAGAGAAGTGGAACATGCACCAGAGCTTAAAACGTACAGTTACATACATTAACAATATATCTGCTTTCTCTCTTTCCCCCAAAGAGTTAATAAACGAGTGAATTTATGACATCTGACCTCGTTTGTGTCTTAATCTTACTCAAAGGGATCAAACCTGAAACTAGAGGTTGGTCTTGCCACCCCTGGCCTCCCAGACTTGTCTGAGGTCGGCTAGAAAGCAAGGGGGCCTTCCTCTCATCCAACAAAATTGGATCCTAACAACATGAATACTCAATAATTTCAGAAGACTCTCAGAACACAGGGTGACAGGATGATACAATTGTCCAGTATCAAACACTATGTGGAGAATAGTTAGGTCACCACAGACACACCTTGATATACATTTCATTCCCCATATAGAAGATTTTTGATTAGTAGTCTTTTTAGAAACAAATGAACAAACATACGAAAGAGCAAAAAGATGGTGTTTTCGGCACCCCTATCATACCAACAATATTTTTCAGGGGGGGGGGGGGGGGGAAGGGGAAGGGGAGGATAAACCAGAAATAGTCCAGGTTTTCCATATCCTTGGGTTTGATACCCTGTTACTTCTGCAGGTGGAGCATCCTTTTTTTGTGCTCCTTCCACTCTTCCTTCACTTTCTGTAGTGCCTCACACACATCATCCCGTAAAATTCATACAACAAAAACCCAAAATCCATAGTGAGAAGTAAACCTTTGATTCTGGCAGGTAAGAAAACAATATTTATGTAGGAGTTGATGTCAGAGAAGTGGAACATGCACCAGAGCTTAAAACGTACAGTTACATACATTAACAATATATATGCTTTAAAGGACAGAGAGGCAAACCCAGCATATTCTGGTTTGCCAGCCAGAGGAGATACTTTTTTTTTGGACCAGATCTCTGTTCTAAAAGATCTCAGCTTATCTTCAAAGAAGGTCTGGTTGGGGATGTGAAGGTTTAAAGCAGCCTTGGCTGCAGTGACTATGATGTGGTAGAGTACAGGATCCTGATAAGAGGGAGGAGGGAAAAAAACAAGATCATAACCCTGGACTTAAGGAGAGCATGTCACTGAAATCGAGAGGCACCAATGTAGTGTTAAAAGACAGGCATTCTTTATTCACAGCGCTGGATGCACGGGGGATCGCTCCACCTAACGTGCATACCTGGCACCTGTTCCAATCAGGTTATATTGATCAAATACATGCATGTTGATTACCTTCATACATAATCAATAACATCTGCTCTAACGATTGGTCCAAATTCTCTCGCTTCCTATGTAAATTACTGCGCAGACTCAGTTGTGCACTTCCATTGTTCTCTTTTGAGTAGGTGGTATCATTTGGGTAGGTGGTCAATGAGTCGGTGGTCGCGATCTCCCCCTGCCAGAATTACTTCCTACCTACTGGGCTCTCTATCTTGCTAGTCCTAGCCAACTTTCTTGGTCCATTGCACGGAATTACCCTTCATCTTCTTCCCCTGACAGGTGCACATTGTCTATAGTTTTAGCTACATTAATAATGACCTTAAAACTACAGACCATATACTGTTCTCATTGTCCTGAACTTAGTGTTCAGCTGGGTAGGGTTGTACAGAAGAGAGCACAGCAGCATTCGTGGTTGCATTTTGTAGTTAACTGATTCGATCCCATCACCCCAATGCTGAAAACTAAGATACATAACAATTTCATCATTTTGGTTACAAGCAGACTCTGGCTTCTTCAGGGATGTGTTTGAAAGTGGTCTGTGCTATGAGGCCCTGGAGGGAAGAGGGGTCCAAGGAAACTGTGAAATTCAAGCATCAGCTCCTACAGGCTCATGAGCAGTCCATTCCAAGGAGCAAAAGCAAAAAATGCCAGGAGGCCTGCATGTAAAGCATACAACAGTTTTTGCCATACCGTGACTTCTTGGTGAACTATGTTAAGGACTCATGCTTTGTGTGTTTGCAATTAAATATTTATTCTGGTTTAACAGTTGTTATAGCAGAATAATTGCTATGACAGCAGAATGATCTGATGGTGATAAAGAGTTTAAAACAAAAATCTGCCATAGGAGATCTGTATCAAGAAACTAACAAGAAGCAGAGTTAGATCAGAGATTTACAGAGTTGAATGTCCAGTTAACATAGCACTTACTTGTGCTAGGATAACTATAGCATCTTATAGAACAAACCAAGAGTTTCCACATAAAAAAAAAAAAAAAAAGGAAAAGTCAACTTTACTGAAAAAAAAAATTTCCAACCAAGATTTGTAAAAATTGTCAGAATAAGAATTCTGACGGGGTTCCTTATGTTTCCATTTTTCTATGTGTGCAAAATCCTGTTGAATGATGTCACTATCAAAGGTCTTTTACTGCAGGAGAAACAGCAGTGTATTGTGAGGTCCATAGCCACAGAGAAAGATATTCTACTCAAAGAGCATGACACACAAAAATGATGACCCAAACTGTTCGCTCACTGTGTTTTTCTCCCTCTCCCTTCAAATAAAAAACCCCAACCAACCAAACAAAATTTTTAATTTGGAAATAGAAATGAAGACTTACTGAAGGTCCCTTGTGATAGGTGATACACAATGTAAGATTTACACATTTTTTAAAGTTCAGCCTGTGGCTTGTAGCTGATAGCTGTAGGATGTGGCTCACAGTGGGAGGTGCCAACCTGTCTGGGAGCTTTTGAAATAGGATCTTTTTGTAACAGGATTAACAGATCCTGAATGGGTTTGTCAGGTCACTCTGAAGAAGTCAGCAGACACTAAGATAAAATGTCAACCCCCAGGATAAGCACAGAAGGACCAGGCCTTGACCATATATGGGAGAAAGGCCCAGAGGTCATGGAAAATGACCATTGAGAGACCCCACCACAATGACCACTGAGGATCCCCAAAGACCACGGACTCAAATCACTGAGCATGCATGATTGGGAGGGGAATATGTAAATACATTTTGGGAACTCATTGTCATAAGACAACCTTTTCCAGGAAAATTAATGAATATGTATGTAAAACTTGTATATAAGCTATGCAACTAACCCTGTGCGGCACACACATTAGGAGGAACTATCCCCTGTGCATCCAGAGCTACAATAAATAATACCTGCTTAATAGTAATCAAGAACATTGAGTCCTGCTTTTGGCTTTTCACAGCATCATGGGAAACTCTGTTTCTATCTATAATACTTCTCTGGAGAAACCCACCCAAAAAAAGGCTTCTCCTTTGTGTGCATTCTGATAGGTAAACCCTCTGCAGAGTATGCCAGTCTGTACCACTTCTCCCTACAAGTACAGTTAATTTGGCATGAAACTGGGCAACACAAGGGGCCATCCTCTCTCCCCTGTCTCCCTTGTTAGAAACTGCAGAAAGATGCTGTGCAGGCTGTTAAGTAGCACACTTGCTGGTTAGGATTAGTCACAATTTTAGGTCCAGGAAGTCACACAGTCTCCAGTGTTTGTTCTTTGCTTTCAGCTTGGACTTCCACAACAGGCAGGCAACCTGATTTTTGTTCTGTTTGTCAGTAAAATAACCAGCTGCAAAAGCAACATAATAGCTTTGACTGCACCATCATCTTCAAAAAAAACCAAAACAAAAACCAAAACAATGAAACCTTAAACAGTTTTTTAATTAAACATTGTTAATATTTCTTCAGAAGTTAACAAATATGCCAGAAAAAGTAATTAGCACACATCTTTTAATAGTCAGTGCTAATCTCTTGTAAAACACCATGTTGCCTAGTAAAAAAAAAAACCTTCTTAACTTTTGATTCACTTGAACAGTGATGACATTCAGTGGCTAAAAACTAGTTGAGTTACACTTCCCATTTTGCCTGGAGGCACCTGGAAAGATGCGCTTTTACATGCTTAGTAATCTTTTAAAAGGAGGTACAGGAAAAGGTAGTTCTATACTGTTAAGTGAAACAAAAGCTCTTAAATGTTTAAAAAAATGTGCGTCTTAAATATCCAACTGCATCTTCACTTTTACATTATTCATGAGGCTGGGAAAAGCTCATACAATCCAAGGATCTCCAGTAACCTGGCAGGCTTAAATTGCATGTACCTAGGAGTAACACTGAAAGCAACTCAGTATTTCATACTTGTTTCACATTTTAAAACAGCTGTTTTCTTTATTTTGCTTAAGTTATTCATCTGTCCTGAACAGCACACAGTCAGTCACAAAATTTGGGCTTATCTTGTCACAGTCACTGATAAATTGCTTCTGTGCTAAGGATACATATGGTATTAATCCTATATTGCTCTTCTGTAACGGTCTCACAGAAGCGCTTTCATGTGTCAGCGGCACACGCTTTTTGCTGTTCAAGGCGGAGAGCACGTCACTACCACATAGTTCAGATCTTTGGTTTCCATGTGGCGGCATCTTCAATTCATAGTCAAAATGACCACTTAGCTTGTAAATTAGATTTCTACAGTCCATGTGGTTCACATTACAGCTTATTAGTCAAGAAACAATTATGTCATCGTGTACACCACAGAGATGGCGCAGAGACACTGATACCATTGGCTCAGAGCCAGCTCATTAAAAGCAATTGTGTGGATAACACAACTGTATTTCAGATTCATTGCTTTGTAAAAAGCTGGCCACCTACCACTGGCACCAAAGCAATGGAACAACATGTGGTGCAGTAAGAGATGCTTGCTTTTAAAACGTATACCTTATTTGAATGGATTTTAAAATATGGGGGGAGGGAGGGATGGAATTAACCATATTGTTCTTTGTATATAAGACATATTCTTAGCCTAAAGTAATTCTTGCAGAGATTCATAAATAAATTTTAATTGAGAACTTTATGGGTAAATAATTATGGAGATACTGAGACATGCTATGAAACTGGGTAGTTTATTGTGAACCTCAGCAGGTTTTTGCTTTCCATTAGAGCCTCAAAATCAGGATTTTTTCACTAATACCATTTTTAGAGCCCATCCATGCCTGTATGATGTCTAATATCAGCCCAAAATGTTTTAAATTAGGTGATTAACTGTGAAATATCGTAATAAATTTTTTTCCTTTAGGCTGATATGAAGTAAAAGTATTTTGTTTGAATATGCTTTTCCTTCCTTTCTCTTAACCTACAATGGATAACACAGTAGATCTTTGTATCTGTTGTTATATCTTGCTCTTTCTTGAATTACTTCCTAAAGCATGGTTCCCCAAGTTACCTTTCATGTCCCTTTCATTTGTTTTCAGTATGTGCTCTTTCAGCAACACAAGCTTAACAGGCTTATGTACATATGTGTGTGTGTATATATATATACACACAAATAATGCCACCTTTTCAAACCCTCTAGGCTCAGCTACCTTCCTTCTTTCTTTTTGCTTGTCTTACTGGCACTCAGATCATTGTATAGATAAAATGTATATATACCATATATAACGAGAGTGTATATATATATACACACATTATATAAAAAAATATATAACTACACCGTGGTAGAGAGAGAAAATGCTGCTTGCTTGTTACAAACAGGGTTAAACACTTTAAGAAAAAACAGTAAAATAATCTACCAGGGATAAACTTCGACAAACCTTGAAAAATTACATGGGATCAACCAAGCTTGACAGAGGAGATATACAGCCAAGTAAAATTTATTCTTAAGCCAGACATACTCAAAGACCCTGAGAGAGTACTGATTCCTGTGTGGGTTTCTAACCAGCAGACAAATTATTTTACAAACTGTAAGCTTATTAAACTAACAATCTCCAGGCCTCATAGAAAAACTCTTAAGTGATCCCCTCAGTCAGGAATCACGCCCAGTTGCAGTTGATTGAATTTTCAAGAATGGTTTTGTAAGACACAGTTCATTTTAATAATTTCCAACATCACTATTACTATCCTGTCTAAGTGCCAGAATACTGATTGTGCAACTCCAGCCATGCCAGCAGCTGTCAATGTGACGCTCAGGGTTAAGGATGTTTCATGTACTTTGTGCTTGCATTCTGGGTTTGCTCACACATACTCATATACAGTTTACCAGCATCAAAAGATTTCAGAAAGTTCCAAGGATACCACTACCTTTTCTAGTAGTCATAGCTTCAGAGTTACCCAAAGAGTTCCCATTGGAATAAAGTATTTAACGTTATAACACCACTTTTAATAACATCTGATCTATTTTCTTTACTGGATTTCATATGATTGCTAAGCTTAAGTCATTAGGACTTTTTCTGTTACGTGTTCATTTGACTACTTAATTTGGAAACTTAATTTTCAACTTCTTTAATCTTTTAGATACTCTACAGAATGATGTGAAAAAAACCCTGACATTTTGTACAGCTTTAACAATACTTATCAGAACGATAAAGCCAAATTTGAAGTCTGCATGGTGTTATTTATATTTCAAACTCTCAGCCCTTCCAGTAATTCTTTTGCTGTTACATTTCAAAGGGTTGTAAGAAATTATAGGAGGTCTGACCATTTCTCACGAAGAACTTAGAACAGAAAAAAAATTTAACATCAGAAAAAGATATTGTTTAATGGGCCTGGGTTTATGTATTTCCTTCAACATTAAATAACTGTACTTCAGGCTTTATCCCTTATAAGTGTTTAGGAACATGCTGAAATCTCCTGAGCACAGGAGTTTTATATATACAAATATATATACATATGAATGTGTGTGTGTATGTGTGTGTGTATGCTGGGAGCCTCAGTAACTCAGGGAACATACAAGGCTTGACTTTTTGCATACTAAACAATTGAGTTTCTCATGCTATCTTTTTCAACCCCGAATTTGATTGAGGCAGAAAATATTTATGTGTCAAAGACTTCCAAATACCCAAGAGAACAGCACATACGCGGTACTCTTCTCCAGTAGTCTAAATCTACACGGAACATGTGACGCATCTGATGGACAGACCAGCATACACAAAACAGTGGTTTTCTCTCTCTTAAAAATGAATCTTTTTTTCTTATGCTTGTTTTCATCCTTTATTTTCACTAGGTTTCTTTCAGAAAAACAGCAGATACTTGAAATGGTAGTTTACTGTTTAATATTTTGTTATATTTATATTTTGATAATTGCCTTTAATCATAGGAAGAGCTTTATATTACATTGGCATTGACCTTGCATAATCTCTAAATGAACTACTTTTCAAAAAGACTATGGATTCAAAGACAATTGTTAGATTAATTTGTACCACCAACTGACTTAGCCAGCTACCATCCATCAGCGTAGGTAAAGTAATTAACAAGTATATTTCTAGAATACTGGAAGATGAGCACTTGTCGTTAAGGAAATCGGAGCAGGTTATGCTCCAGAAAGCAAGCAGATGGATAGAAGGCTTCACCTCACCCATTCCCTGATGTACTCTTGTCACTTTGCCAAACTAAGATAAATAAATATAATCTCAGGGAAAAAAAAAAAAAAGAGGAACATTACTGGCATATGTATGTCATCTTGAAAAATCAAATCAGAGAAAAAGATTTCAAAACCTTAGCCCTTCACAAGATACCACACAAACTTGAAGTGAGAATAAGTGAGTGGGTAATAAAATAATGCTGCCGTTTACTTTAGTGAGATCAGTATGCTTTTTTCCCCCACCAAATAATATTTCACTTTGACGAATTAATTAGATCTGCATAGAACTTTTCACAGCAAGTGTATAAAACTCTGCTTCATGGACAGCAATGAAATTTTAAATTTAAAGGGATTCAAAAGGCTTTTCAAGTGCTTTACAATCCCCTCAGTTTTTGTTTTTCTTTGTTTTTAATTAGTTACACACATCCAATAGTAGTTGTAACACTGATTTAAGCGCAGTGGCCTTCATACTTCCAGGTAACCCATCCATGCCAGATCCTGCAGCCTGTGTAATCCCAGGTGCTTTAATGGAAGTTCAGCAAGAGGCATCTCAGCAACACCAATGGACTTTGCTACATTTCAGCGCTGGGTGAAATACTTCTGACTTTCAACACAGCAACTATTTGAAAATGAGAGTAATGTTTCTTCTCTTACAATGCATGGGAGGACAAGCTACTCAAGGGACTCCCAGTTGCCAGATTTCAACTAGAATACTAATTTTTATTGTAACTGGCTGCCAGCAGCTGTGATTCTGACCCAAAAGAAGGTTTTCTACAATGTTTCTCCACAGGCTGCAAGGAAACAAAAAATACACTTTGTCTGAAACTAGTGTTACTGAAGCCTGGAACCGAATGAACACTTTCAAAAAGAAAGTTTCTGAAGTTTTAGTGCAACTAGTTCACAGCACTACTGTAGTTCATAGCTATCAATTACCTAGCTATTTTTAGGGAGAGTTAAGGTTTGAAGGATTATGAGCATAATCTTTCAAAACTCAGCTGCTTCTTTCTCTCTTTTAATAGCGGGCTGGGCGTTAGGAAAGCAGAGACTTCACTTCCTCTTCTCTTTCTCTATAATACAGCTGCTTGTGATTCCAAATCATTTGAAGCAACAGGAAAAAGAACTAGTTAGAAATGTATCATGAAAAGTTAAGTCAGCACCACAGCCACTGTCTTTCCTGGGCATCTCTGTGGCTGTGTGCTTTGTTTAACATCTCAGCCGGAGAGGTGTCTGAATCTTAGAAGTGTCACTGCTTTGAATTCTTTATTAAATGGTATAAGATTATTTGATACACTTAGTCATTTCACAAAGTAGGCAAGAGTGCTAGATATAGGAAAGAAAGTCTTTTAGCCTGTAAAACAGTGGAACTGGAGTAAGCGTATTAGTGGCAGGGCTTGCTTTCTCTTCTGTTCAAGGATGAGGAAGAAGCGAAGAGAAAACAGCAAATGTGGTTACATTTAGGAAAACAGTCATGCCACATGGTACCTTCTGACTGAAGTGGGTTTTGTTTGTTTCTCCCAAGTTATTTTTCTTCCCTGCAGCTGTGTGTTTAACGCTTTTAGATTTATTACTGATGATGATTCCAGGACACCAGTTTCTTGGAGAGTATGTGACCAGCAGCATTGCAGTTGATCTTAAAGCACATTTATCAAAATTGTGACATGATGCCTAGCATTAGCAGGGGACTAGACTCACTGACTCCAACAACAATTTTGGTCTAACTAGATCCCAGGGTGAGGTAATTAAAAAACCAACCTTGAAACTCTTCGAGTTTGGAGGGAAAAAAAAGAAGTGAAAATGATGCCTGCAGCACTTTCTGATTAAAAAAAAAGCTATTTTTTGCATGCAGCTATTTGAGATATTAAAATACATTGATACTTCTGGTATTCTTCTCAGGCCAAGTGAGAATCATGTTTTTCAAATGTCCTGCCACTGCAAAATGCTTTCCGATTAATAAATCTGTAAACCAGAGCTAAGCATAAAGCATGTCCACTATAGTAATCTACATTTATACAAAGTATATATATATTAATGTACTTGCAGATTGACATAAAAAAAATAAATTTAGTCATAAAAAGAAAGACAAACCATACCTACCAGGTGGAAGACTGTTTTCCTCGGAAGAAGAAAAGTGATAAAAAAATTGTTAACATTTAGATGATCACTAGCAGTTGCTGATTCCTGTCTGAGTAGATACACCTGAGCATCCAGTAGTTACACCCTGGCATCCCCAAAAGGAATAAGCATTCTTTAGTAGTAGTAGGAATAGGAGATAACACTTAGGGAAAAAAAAACACCCCATACATTTAATATCCTGACTAAAACCTCCTGTTGCTAGATTTTCATTTTGAATGGAAACACAGGTAATATGGAAAAAGCCTCCTGTGACCTCCTGTCTGGCATGGAGTAAGACAGCATGGGGGCTGTGTGAAATTTTGAGACATCTTAGTAGCTTTAACGCTTCAAAGCCCTGTTAAGTTTTCTCCAAATAAAAACCTATCCCAACCTAAACTAAACAAACACCATTGTATTTACCAAGCAGCTAGGCTATGTTGTTCAGCTTATTTCTATAGTCTGTCAGCAAGGCTGACACCTTCCCCATCTCAGTTCTTGTGGCTTAGTCTATACAGTCTGCATAATTCAACATCTTAGTAAGTCTTCAGGCAGTTTTGTAAGTTACCAAGCCTCTCCTTCTCCCACCAAACCTTATAAAGTAGATTGAAAAGAGCAGTATTGCTGCATGAAGGTTAAATTCACTAGGAACTAAACAAACAAAAAGGCCACTGAGATTTCTGTATGTTTACAGACAAGAATGCTAGGTTCTACCCTATACAAGGCTATATATAGCACATCAAAACCTTGCAATACAGAGATAGATTTAGATAGATACATAGCAGTATACAAAATCTATACTAACTATACCCCACCAGGAAAAGAATACATATTAAAAAAAAGTGAAATGTTTGCAGACAGCTTCTTC
Organism: Egretta garzetta; assembly: GCF_000687185.1. Classification (NCBI taxonomy): domain Eukaryota; kingdom Metazoa; phylum Chordata; class Aves; order Pelecaniformes; family Ardeidae; genus Egretta; species Egretta garzetta. The sequence goes on along the minus strand of NW_009259316.1, from coordinate 1,325,741 downwards.
ATAATTTTCAGTCTGGACTTACTCTGTGACAACTCTAAACAAACAAAAGAATCCTTCAATGGGTAAGGATTAACTAAATCTCAAATTAGACATGTTTTACTTTACAATAAGGTATTGGAAAGCATTGTAGAACTGTTGCACCAGGGCAGGTTTAGGTTGGACATTAGGAACAATTTCTTTACTGAAAGAGTGGTCAAACATTGGAGCAGGCTGCCCAGAGAGATGGTGGAGTCACCATCCTTGGAGGTGTTCAAAAAAGGTGTAGGCATGGCACTACATGGTTTAGTAGGCATGGTGGTGTTGGGTTGATGGTTGGACATGATGATCGTAGAGGTCTTTTCCAATTTTAATGATTCTGTGGTTCTATGTTTCTATGATTTGAGAAGTTTCTTAAACAACTCATTAGTCTTTTTTCATTTAGCACAGTGATTATAAGAAGTGCACAGCACATATTTGTATCTATATCTTGTAGCAGAGTGGTGTATCTGATGGACCTATTCACAAAAAACGATCAAGCAACATTACAAGGAAAAAAGATAAAAGCAGGGATTTTTGGTTGCGTAATTGTTCCTTCTCAACTTAAATTGCTATTAAGAAGGCAAATCCACAGAGAACAGTTGATATTGGTATTTCTAAAATGTTCATCTTTGTAAACATTTTGAGGAGTTTTGCAATTTACAAGATTGATGGAAGTAATGTATAAACAGGGAGCAAAGAAAGAGCAGCATTACAATTAGATGAAAATGCAAGGAAGACAGACAGTGCCCAAGTGCGACTAAGTACCATTTTAAACACACAAAAACATTATTTATTTTAGAATTGGTGTGAGATGTTGCCTTGAATGCAATCAACCCTACAAACTCTAAGCAAGATCACCCTATTCATATTACCTAGTTGTGTACTCCATCCATTCAATTGCTTCACAAAAGACACTGTCACTTCCAAAAGTTGTTCATACCTCTTCCAAGCAGTTTATGGATTTGAAGGTAAAATCCCTGCTTTGTAGATCCTAGGCTAGTATGAGGTCCTTCAAAGCACATGCTATCAGGGTCCGTATAACAATCTTTAAATTTTATTGGACTAGATGACCTCTAGGGGTCCCTTCCAACCCAAAACATTCTGATCCTATGATTCTATGATTCTATGATAAGGAAGTCCCTAAGTATCACATCTTGTCTTTTAAATACCTCCAGGGATGGGGTCTCAACCACTTCCCTAGGCAGCCCATTCCAATGCCTGACAACCCTTTCATTGAAAAAGTTTTTCATAACATCTAACCTAAACCTGCCCTAGTGCAACTTCAGACCACTTCCCCTCATCCTATTGCCCATTACCTGAGAGAAGAGAACAATCCCCACCTCACTACACCCTCCTGTCAGGCAGTTGTAGAGGGCGATAAGGTCTCCCCTCAGCCTCCTTTTCTCCAGACTAAACAACCCCAGCTCCCTCAGCCATTCCTCACAAGACTTGTGCTCCAGACCCCTCACCAGCCTTGTTTCTCTCCTCTGGACATGTTCCAGCAATGTAATGTCTTTCTTGTAGTGAGGGGCCCAAAACTGAACACAGTATTCGAGGTGCGGCCTCACCAGTGCC
>NW_009259316.1:1233214-1324116 GCF_000687185.1 Egretta garzetta | reverse complement strand
GTTGCATGGGGTTGTTCTGACTGAAGTGCAGGACCCGGCACTTAGCCTTTTTGAACCTCATACAGTTGACCTTGACCCATTGATCCAGCCTGTCCAGGTCCCTCGGCACAGCCCTCCTCCCTTCAAGCAGATCAACACTCCCATCCAGTTTGGTGTCATCTGTAAAAAATTGGATTTGACATACATTTTTACAGGAGGAGATGACATCTGGTTTAATAACACAACATCTCAAGCAGACATTTTTGCCACACAATATTACAGTGTTCACTTATATATAAGCATCTTGGTTTATAATGATGGTACTGAGGATTAATTTTAAAATGTTTCTAAAGTTAAAATGTGTGACAATTCTAGTTACAGCTTCCAATTCTGTGATTAGTTTTGTCTAGGTCTTGTGTGAAGGTAGGAATGACAGTGCATCCAATTGATAAGAGAAGGCAAAGGACCCAACCAAACTCCATTTCCCTGACAGAAAACCACAATTTCTATGCAGCGTATTAAAATCTATATTTCTACGCAACATTATTCTAAAGGGATGAGGTAAAGGGTATCAAAGTGATATGCAAGAATGAGAGAGTTGAGACTCCAAACAGGTATATCATATTACTACAACAGGAAATGAACATGAAAAATTCAAGTAGTTTGAGTCGTTCTTCTGGTCAGCACACTACAACTACATTTGCAAAACTGTGCTATGTTCAGGCTCTCAGTCTGAGTGCAAGCTTTTTCAGGGTCATAGGGAATGTTGTGCTACAGGTATGAACTGGTTAAGAACTGAGAAACTGAAAAGCTGGCTCAACACTTCAAGCATTATCATTGCCTTTTTGTCTCTTGCTTTGGACACTTCAAACATCTTCTACCACTAGCAAGGATGATAACTAGATTGGGGATCTTCTTTCATTTGTTAAGAAGGTGCTTGTTGCAATGATTCCTGGGAGTCTAAGATAGTGCACAACTTTAATGTGGTTATCATTCTTTACACTGACTTGATGTTGGCAGATTAAAAATGGAGTAAAAATTAATTTTAAAAAGTGCTGAGTGGCTAGAGAATGAATTCACAGCCCTTTGAACATTCTTTATTGTGAGAAACATTGACTCCTTACTTCCTTATGACAAGGTTGTGTCAAGAACAGTAAGAAGTGATCCATGGCTGGCAGACAGCTTTTAATGCCTCACTCAACTGTGTTGGTGGTCTTAAGAGTTGATAGTGCCATACTAGTTTAAAGAGAGCATTTCAGATTACCTTTGTTTTTCCATGGGCAGCATGGGTGCTGAACTTTCATGGTCTGAACATCGCACTGAGTTGTATTTGAAACTTCGAGGCATTGTCACTTACTGTAATTTTTTCTTTAAGAGTAATATGAAAGCATACCTAAAAGTGAAGTGGATTTGATCCCATTGGAGTGACAGTGTCATTCATAGCTGACTTAGAATACTTATGAATAATTTAAGTGTTCCTGTGCTTGGAGTTAGGTGCATAGGTTCAGATGCACAGTATTTAGGCACCTCAAATACTACTGTTCAGTAGTAGGACAAAAGCTATTTTATTCTTAGTGAATAAGAATTTTTCTGGTTTTTTTTCTTTGTTTTGTTTTGCTTTGGTTTTTTTCCTAGCACAGAATAATAATACATAATACATATATATTAACAGCCAGCTTTTGTCAGATAGCATTAGTTTATGAAAACACTAGCTCTAAAAATTTTTGACTGAATTGGTTATGCTTGAACCTCAGCTTATTGCTCATTAACCACCTTCAGCACATTTTAAATCCTTCAGAACAGTCACAGATTAATACTAATGTTTTTGGTAAGCTTTGAAGAAAATCAATGCTTTAGCACTTCAATGGAGCTTTGGTAGTTTTGGATAAAATTCCCACATATCATTTGTGATTTTTCAACTCCATGGTTAAGGCGTCTATCACAATTCACATCAGTCATACTGGGGAAGAGTTAAAAAAAAGAGAGAGGTTTATTGGAAAATCTATTTCTCTAGACCTGATGATCTTATCTTTCATATGCCTTGCAAGTCTTTCACAATGCACAACCACTTGTTATTCCCCTTCCCCTTCCAAAATAGTTAAATATGTAAAAGCTGGCATGAGACGTGTTAGTGATGGAAAATGATTGATATTCCCTGAGACAATAGTTGCCTTGCTAACATTTTTCTTTATATTTAAATCAATATTTTTTATAAAAAATTCTAAGTTTTGATCCAATGGATTAAATTATTGAAGAGAGTAATTATTGATTTTTTTTCTGAGTTCATTCTAAAGCTGAATGTTGAGGGAAAAGCTACTTAAAGTGAAAAAGTAATAGATCTAGGAAGCTGTCAGATAATTACATCTGTGAAATATATTTGTATATTAATAGGTTATATCAACTAAGGGGTTTAGTATATACGCAAAAATGCTTAACACCAACAGGAAATGTTACTGTATTTTTGGACATGCAACAAAGAAATATTGTCCAATAGTTACTTGGAAAAAGTATGACTGATTTCATACAAAAGTTTAAAATGTTGAGGTTTTTTTACTCTTTAGTTGGAAATCAGGTTACAGTTGCAAATGTATTTTAAAATGTTGATTTGGAACTTTTATGCCAGGGTCCTGTTAGACCTTTCTGTCCCTGCCTAGCCTCCCCTGGGGTCTTTCACTTCCCAGCCATTGCCTAGGAACACATTTCAGCCCAGCCTGGGCCTTCAGTCCCTGTCCCAGAGATGCTGCAGCAGTGTTGGTCCCCAGCCCAGTTCCTTGCTTGTTGTTTGGATTTCCTGGGTCAGTCTTGGTCCTGGCTTGATCCTCCGCCACTGCCTAATGATCCTTGGCCTGCCAACAGGACCCATTGCTGTTCTTCCAACTCTGCTCCCCTGGCTGAGATCGTTGGTGAGGTCATTGCCCATCCGCATTGCAGCTACCCTCTGCTCCTTGCTCACCAACCCTTGAGGAGCAGCCATACTCTTGCTACTACTTAACAGTTTAGAAATTCATGGGCTGATTTTTAATCTAACATAGCCCAATAATCACCCGATGAACTTCAGTTGTCTACAGAAATTTAACTACTTCCAGAGTAATGTATGTGGAATAGGATTTCCAATGCATCAGTTGGTAGGAATTCTTGTTTTACACTATCAATCACAATGATTTATGATTTATTGATTTAATTTAATTTAACTATTTAACTATATATTTCTTTTTTAATGGGATCTTTAAGAAATTTTAGCTCACTTAAACAAGCCTTCATTTGCCAACTGATGGTTTGAAGTTCAAGAGCACTTTAAAGAAAGAACATAAGACATTTTAGTTATTTGAAGTTTAAAGAGTTGTGCAAATCTAATACTCTGTTCAATAATTAGCATTGATTGCTTAACTAATTTCAGTCTACACAGCTTTTGTAACGAAATCAGAAAATTTGGCCCAATACAAGCTGGTGCATTCTAGTGGCAGCAAAAGTGTCAGGAAACTTCATTCCCCAAACTGAAAAAAAAAAAGAAAAAGCACTTTTGTTAACTTGAATTAAAAAGTTTGGGTTTTGAACGATAGATATTTTTAAAATATTAATATTTATATCAGAGTGGCCAGCCGCAGAATGCCAGAAAAGCCTGGCACAAACTTGCTGTGTCTGCATCTACTTCTGTTTCTGTATCATTATAAATCTATATACATATTGCAATGGGTCTGGCTGGAATGGAGTTACTTTTCCTCATAGCAGCCCACATAGTGCTGTGTTTTGGATTTGTAACCAAACCAGTGTTGATAACACACCAGTGTTTTGGATATTGCTGTGCAGAATTTGCGCAACATCAAAGCTTTCTCTTTTTTCCCACTCTGCCCCCCTCAGTGAATAGGCTGGGGCTCACAAAAAGATGGGAGGGAACAGCTGACCAGAATTGACCAAAGGGATATTCAATACCGTATGAGGCTGTGCTCAACAATAAAAGCTCAGGGAAAGGCAGAGAAAGCAGGAACATTTGTAGCTGCCTCCTGATGGGAAGTAGTGAATAAATTCCTTATTTTGCTTTGCTTGCAAGTACAGCTTTTGTTCACTTATTAAACTATTTTTACCTCAACTCACAAGTTTTCTCACTTTTACTTTTCTGACTCTCTCCCCCATCCCTTCTGGAGCGGGGGAGAGACCAAGTGGCTGGGGGTGTGCTTAGCTGCTGATCAGGGTCAACTATATATATATATATATACACACACGTATGTATGTTTTCATAAGCTTTGCACTTCCTTATTTGCAGTTTGTTCTCTGAGCCATTAGAGCGAAGACCGTTCATCTTCTAATTTTTTTTCTGAAGCTCCCTATTATAGAAAGCTTTAACATTTGTGGTGGGATTTTCCTTTTGTTTGTTTTGTTTTGTTTTACTTGACATTAAGCTTTCTCATGTAAACATTTCTCTGAGAAACTTTAAGGAAGTCATCAGAATCATAACTGGAGTTCCAATGTTAAAATACTCCAGCAGAGTTTCCAGCAGATGATATAACTACAGAAGCAAAATGAAATTATTCAGGCTTGACTGTAAATTACCTGGCAGTGCCACCTCTGAAAGATGTCTTCAAATTATTGGATCCCTCTTTAATGGCTGAATCATTTCCCTGTTGTAATTAATGGTGGCTTCAATTAACAGTACATAACTATCTGAAGAGTTTCAATTTTGTCGATTAGCAGTTTTGCATGAAGATACCCAAAGGTTTCACACGCAAAAGGTGTTTGTGAAAGCAATTGAGTTTTCTACAAAATATCTATAGTGCTTTTAGTCACTTTCTCACAGTTGTTCTCCCCTATTAACTACTGCTTGTCCTGAGGCAATAGTGAAATAATAATATATGTAAGTGATCCTAGCAGTGCTGTATAGGTATATATATGAAATTTTCTTCTGACCATCCCAATTAAATAAGGGTGAAATAAAATCTGGTTTTGAGACTCCCAGACAAGTCACAAAGGTGCTTGAGAGAAACCTGAGGTAAGTTAGTTTATGTGAGAAGTGAGAACAAATATTCTGCCTCAAAAATATATATTTGGCATTTGAGTATTATATTTTACTTTGAATTTACCGTATAGTAGTCAATATTTTAGAGTTAAATATTCAGTAACAAATTAGGTTAGGATGCATACAGTATGTCACATGCCTCTATATTGAATCTCAGTGTTGTCATTGACATATAAAAACCCAAATACTTTATCTCTAAAAAAAATTATTATAAAATAAAATGTATTTTTTTGTTTAATAAATTAAGTTGAAATGATAATGCTAATTTGCATTCATTTTCTTGGAGTGGGATTTTTTTGTCATGTTTTCTTTATGTATTGTCAGTGTATGTGCTTAATATCACACCCTTTGGTTAAAAGCGTATATATTCTGTGCAATTATTTTGCATAACATCACTAACTGTGCTTTATTAGATGAAATTTGATTTGAAATTGTGTTGGTTCAGTACTACATAATTTTCAATGTATTCAATTAATATCTCATAGTTTTTGGAAGTACTTCCTTTAAAACCACCCTCAATTTCTGTTTTCTGAGGTGGTGTGCTATAAATACTACAAGTAATACTAAGAACTGTGCTGCATATCCTGCACTGGCACAGATATTTTCTGTATAATGTTCTCTTCCTCTTTAGAATAATTTATTTTCTTTTTGAATCAGTACTTGGTGTACTTTGGAACAATGTGACTTTCTCAGAATTACATGGGTAATAAAAATTCAGGGTCTTGAATTCTTGCATTTAGCTTTAGTCCCAGTGAATTTCACTGCACGGAGCGATGGCGTACATCTAGAGTTAGCAGGGATGAAGCATGAAATATTCAGCTAGCTCTTATCTACTTCCCCCACCCTGACACACAGACACCAAAATGTTTAAGTCCTGGCTACCAGAAAGCAATCTTTATATTATACAGAAGAAAAGATATTTTTAGGTTCATACTGGGGAGAAGAATACACCTGCCCTGTCTTATGTTATTGCTTCAGAAAAACAAATAGAATAAATGGCAAAAGGTTATATACTAGGCAGCAGAGGAAGAAAAAAAAAACACAATAAAATAAGTTGTAGAAGTGCTGTTAACATTCAGAAAAACATAGATTGGCAACACCTTCAACAGATACTCCCAGGACAGTTCTTCCTTGAAATCTGAGAAGCAACTTCGATAGAATATCTTGTCCATCACTGTGCTCTGAGCTCAGAATTACCATCTGCACGGGAATCACAGGGCATGCAGAATCACTGGGACTCTCTCAGGTCAGGCTATGGTGCTCACGAGCAGATTGATGTTTTATCCTGAAACAAGGTTGAGACCCATCATTCTGACATGTAACTGCTAGGTCTCTGAAAAACCCATGAATATAGATCAGAAGGAATGACTAGGTGGAATCAGGATCCTAAAGATAGCACAGCAAGCTGAGTTGCACTCTCTCTTCTCCCCCTTCTTCTGTGACTCTGCCATCAGCCACATGCAAATCTTTGGTGGGAAAACTCCCTCCTTCCCTCCCAAAATTCCCTCCTTTCTTGCATCTAGACACACAAAATTATTTTTTTCAATTGCTTTTATCATCTTTGTGAACCACTGTCTTGAGTGCAAATCCAATTACTAGGGTAAATAAATAAAAGGCAGCTAAACTTCTTTCCAGTATATTGACAGGAAAAGCTTCTATTTCTGTATTATCTTAGACAATAGAAACAGGCCAACCGATATTTTTTCTGCATAAAATTTAATGTTTCTATAAATAAGAAACATTCACCTCTACTGGGATATTGTTCTAATATTCCAAAGGAGTTTTAGGCAGGGTTTGTAGGGCCCCTGACTCACAGCTGCAGGCAGCTAGACCTATAGTCCCAACAGCCCGTAGAAAAGTTAATTCATGTGCACAGACTTTGACAAAGACTGAAGAACACATTAACACAAGCAGCAGACTCCAGGTCTGAGAGTTACAGACTCCAGAACTGTGGTTACAAATCACACAGATGAGCAGAAAATAACAACAGAGAAAACAAACTCCTAGTTTACGCACGGGTGGGGGAGCCCTTGTCTTCTGCAGCTGATCAGCTAGAATCCTAAAGCACAGAGCTGTTGCAGTAAAATTATGGTGCAAATAAACAATCAGGAAGCAGTAATGAATTTTGCTGTGACCCCTTTGAGATTACAGCAAATTGTCCTCCTAGATACACTTCTCCCAGACTTAATATTCCACCTTTGAGAGGACTCTTGTCCTGTTATAAAATTCCTTCGCTAATAGGCAAACAGCATCTTGAAATAACTTAAGCTCTTTCCTTTTATTGTTTCATTCAGATGATCTTTTCAGCACTCCACTCACTCATAGGTTAAAAGATATTGTTCTTATTTTCTGTCGAAACATATGTTACCAATAAGGGCACTGCTATACTCTGCTAAGTGTGATTTGGACTCTTATTGTGATTTAAGAACGTTAATGTGTCATACCACTCAATCAAAAATCCCATGTAATATCAGATAACTTCAAATAAGTAAATTTGGTATTAAACATTATACTCTTCACATGTGGAATATCTAAAAGAATCCAGACAGTGAGTATTGGACTCTGACAACCTATTTCTGATAACTTCCACTAGGGTCTTAAAACACCTCCTGTCACATTTGAATAGTTACATGATTCCTGCCCCCCTCCCCCTTCTTGTTTCTCCCAAACACTTAAAGGCACTCAATATCTTTCTCAATCATTTTGTGCTAAACTAGGCAAGTTTTTTAGTTTTTCTTAAAATAGATGCTCCTTCCCTGATCATCCTAGCAGCCAATTACTACCCTTGTTGCAAGTTAACCTGGTTTTGAACATAGTTAATCAGAACCACACAGAATATGCTAATTGATATGTTCTCCATGTCTTGTGTTCTTATCTACCACCTTTCTCTACTGCAGATACTTTGTTTGACAGATCTTAGCATCACTTTTCCCTTATTTTTTTCTTACTATAATTTTTGCTTATAATGATCCTATAACTAAAAAAAATATACTCAGATCTCTCTCATTTCCTATCAGCTTCAACTAATGATGCATTTCTATATAGCAGAACTCATTATTATTCTATTAGTCCATGACTTTGAAATTTTGTACTAAGGATTTTATTCCTTTTTCTACTAGGAAGCAAGCTCTAATTATTCTTCTAGTATTATCTCATTCTTCGCAGCATCAGCAATACCTCCAAATTACAAGCATACACCTGCTTCAGGATATTAATGAGCTCAACTTTAAATATTTAAGCAAATTTTATTTCTTATACCTTCATTAAAAAGATCAAGCAAAAAATAATGCATCCATTGGAAACTGTCATCTTCCAGGATGCTCTTTAGTGTAGAGTTTTTCAAGGGAGAGTGGCTTCAGTTCCAAATCTAGTCCTTTTTCAGGCCATTGTAACCAATGATAACTTAAGTCTTAGGTGGGCATATATTAGCCAATAAATATACCTTGCTTTTTATTATTGCTTATGTTATCTTCATTACTTTCACTTTTGTGAACAATTAGAGGCCTAAATTGTTTTCAGTGAGAATTTGTATTGCTGCCCATAGACCGCTAGTACAGCTTTTCTAATTTGGAAGCTTACAAAATTCTGGAACCTATTTTATGTGTATGGTACATGCATATGGCATCAATTTTATTATAGTTCTTACTATCTAATTGCAGAGAAGGTTGGGTCATAGTCTCCTTTTCCAGCAATTGCTAGATACAGGATTTTTATTTTTAAATGCTTATCTGAAACAATTACATTTCAGGAGATCTTTCATAATGATTCTGTTAGTTGTTTGATTTTGCAAAACTACATCATTCTTTTTAATCATATTTTGTGCATCAATAATCAACAATTGTCAATCTAAGCAGAGCTGTGTAACTAACAAAACTCTGGTTCTTAAAATATTGTAGTATTTTCTAACTAAAATGCTCAGAAGTGACTAGTGATAGTGTCAGTTTGTGGTAGGCTTAAAGAGATGTTTTTCAGGAAGGGATGACCATCTTTATTTAAACATCATGCCCCCAGATGAGAACTGAGATAGGGAATCCAAAAGGCAGTAGTCCTTTCTGAAAATATTGCATTTCATATCTGGCAAAAATGGCCAAAATGATAAGCATGTCTACATGACTTATAATGCCAGTATTAGTCTAGTGTCTAAGCAGTTCAACTTCAAATTGTCACAGTATTTGTATTATTTTTATTTTAAAGTCTGCTGCTTAATCTAAACAAATTGTTTAAAATCATGGCTTTTTTCTTTTTTGCACTACAAGACCAGTGTTACAACCACTTTGAAAAGTAGGCTTTAAATCTCATCTCATAACATAACAGTCATAATATCATAAAGAAGAGAGAATTGAGGTCATTACTTTTAGTCTGAAAAACCATGGTATTTTTTTTTTTTTATTTCTCCTTTAAATTTACTTTGAATGGAACATTAGTTCCATCACTAGCAGTTAGGAGTAGCTGCAAGTTGGGAAAGTTAATAAAATTTTCTTGTGCCTTTGTCTTCAAAATCTTACTGTTTAGTGCAGGAAGAAGAAAAAAAAAAGAAAAAGGTTTTAATAATGAACAATATCTTAGTGTATAATTACCTTTCCTTGTAAACAGTGCAATGCAAAGTTCATGATCATTCGGCCATCATGATACTGCTGTATAATGAAATTTAGATTCTGGCAAAGCACTGTTAATGTTGATTAATAAATAGCAGCACAGGAACTGGGAGTTCTAAAGAAGACAGAGCTCACAATTTGAAAACTGCCCTAGAACTTAAAAATGGCTTTGATATATTATAAGCACTGGCAGACCCACAGGGCTGAAATTCTCAACCCATAGTCTGGAGGATTTACTCCTGGACAAGTTTTAAATTGTTGTTTGTCTGTTTCTGGCTGCTAAATTGAATTAAGGCTGCAAAATACCTTTAAGCTAAAGCAGAACTTTGTATTTCAAACCAAGCCATTTAAAGCATGAAAATGCTACTTAAACAAAAGCATCACTTTGTAATTTTTTAAATGTTTAGGAATCTATGAGGTTGTGGCAAAATTAGTATATCTGACAATATTATTATATCAGAATAATGTATCCTTTACTTTTCACAAGGATTCAGCATCTAGTTGTGAGCAAAATCTTATTTATACTACTTACAAATCAACAACAGGCCTTTAAAAACAACTTCCTTTTGGTGAGGAAAAGTAGGGAGAAAATTAGCACTCCTTGACAGTTATATCAATAGTGAAGGCCCCTACTGAAATAACCGCTGTTAAACTTTTTTATTGTTATACTTCTACCATTTCTCCAAGTGACATTACTATGTGACCACAACATCACTGGCTCTGCCACAAGGAAAAAGAAAATCTTATTCTGCAGTTCTCATACCTTTTCTTCCTTATAAGAGTTTGAAAAATGGTACAGTTTGAAGTAGTAATAGTGTTGTAGCACTATAAGGATATAAAAGTTCACAATACAGCTTCTCCTCACAAACCATGCTACAGTTTTTTATTGATACAATTTTTTCTGCAAATTGTTTTTCCTTGTAGATTTCTTGGTCCTTTTCTCACATTGTAGAAAATGCTGTTTAGATTTCTTAGCAGAGACTGTAGAGTGGGTAGAAAATCCATGTGCTGCAGAAGGACCTGGGTCAGACGGTTCTAGTTCAGTGTGAACTTGGCCAATATGTTTCTGTGTCACTGTATCTAGAAATCCCACCTGTGAACCAGTTTGGATTGTTCTTGAAACGTAACAAGAGAGGAAAAAACCTTTGCTCCCAGAAGCACACGCCTAGACTGCAGTGAAAATGTGGGTTTAGTCTGGGTGTTCTAGTATGAAGGTAGCGAGGGTTTCAAATAAGCCGATAGCACACAAGCTGTGATGATGTGCGTGTGTGGTCTTAGTACTGTGCAGAACGTTAGAAAAATCTGGTGTGTCTGTTTGTGCACTTTTGACTGTAATTTCAACACAAGTTAGTTTAGATCAACACAACAGAAGATCAGTAGCTCAGTTACTGATGCTTCAATAACCAGGCATTTGCCCTTTTACTTCCCACTGTTCTAATATGCCCAGCTGTTGATTTGTAGTTCAGTTTATATGGTCATTCTAGGCTAAAATCTCCAGTGTACCAGTGGTATGTATGAAATGGAAAATTAGTATATATATAAAAAATATGTAAGTGTGTATAAAAAAAAATATACATAAGTATATAAGTGTATATATATAGACTTATATATGTGTATGTAAGAAATATTACACATTCAGATAAAAGTTAGTTTCACATTTTTGATAGAGAACATGTTCCACACAGAGAAAGCACAGGTGGATTTCTACATGAAAGAAAAATTAATTAAGAAAGAGGTACTAATATATAGCAGTATTTATAAATTGTCATTGAGGATGCCAGAGTTAGGAAATAGTGCATTTTCAGATTAAATGGTCCTATAACAAAGTATGTATTAAGCAGATTTAACTTATTCAAGTCAAGGCTTGAAAGTAACAGCACAAAGAGAATAGCAAATGCTGTTGCTTGATGCTAGAGACAGTGGAGAAGATTTAGGGTTTTATCTTTCTAACAGGATTTAGAGAGCTTAGCAAAATCTCGATTTTAGGTCTAATATAGGAGCAGGTTTTTGTACACAGGAATTTGACAAGCAAACTTTATTTGATCTCTGTGTGGAGCTTCAAGAAGACTCTAAGGCAAGGCAGTGGAAAACTACCCTTTCCAGAATAAGAAATGCTTGAAGTGTCGCCCTAATCATTGGCCAGAAGCTCTTTATAAATTTTCATCAGTTCAGTCGCATTAGCCTTTTTTTTTCCTCCTGGTCTTCTGCCGTTTTCTCCTTGTAAGTCCAGCATTGCTTCAGGATGTTAAAAAAAGTACACTGAATCCAGCACCGAGACTGGCAACATGGTCAGTCCCACAGTGCTTCCACAGATGTTGTGTGGTGGTGATGGAGAAGCCTCGAATGGCGTCAGAGGGAACATGTGACTCCCCAGAGCAGGCTGGCCCTGCAGTCCATGGATCCAGCATGCTGAGTGCTCCAGTAAAGGTCAGCCTGAGGGCTTCTGGCCGTGCAGGGTACCAGACAGCCCACTGAAAATGTTGGCTGTACATCCATGCCTACCACAAGTATGCTCTTAATGGAATGGTGGGAAGAATTTTCAGCTCTTTTCAAAACTGAGCCCCCAAACTTGCGCCCACTTCTTGTATAGGATAAGAAAAAAGGTGAAATTCTTGTTCTTCGTTATTTTCCTGTCAAGAATAAAATTTTACTTCACTTTACTGCAGTTATTCCTGGCTTAGATTAAGAATGTAAATGAAAGCAGAATCTCAGTGAAGAAATTGTTTGAATTCTCCCCATCTCTCAATATTATTAGTGTACCTAACATTTGCATCAATTTCCAAACAAATCAATTTCTAAAAAGGATAATATGAATAATTGGTACCAGCTCTTTTCCTATCAAACACTGAATTATTTTTATTTTATCTTTAAGCTTTTATCAATGTAAGAAAACTTATACTTTATTTTCTCAAAATAAATGAGATTAAATACCTGCCTTTCTAGTGGTGGGATGCTCTTCTGAAATCAAGTGTTTTTCAGTTTAACACAAAATTACATTGCAGCACAGAAATGGATATGATTGCATACAAATGTTATTTCAATTATTTAGTTAAGGATCATTATCTTCTTAATTTAAATTAAAAAAATATATGTTTCTGTTCTATTTGAAGGAGAACCAGGGTTTTACAATGACAGGGCAAAATAAGCTTCCAGTTTCCTCTCTCTGTTTAACAAATAACTTTCTTTGCCCACAGTATTTTCTTTGAAAATAATAAAGCTTTTAAGCAAAGAGCCTAATAAGGCTATTAGTCTGGGGCAATAGTAAAGTTTGAATGTAAGCTTAAAAGCAGTCAATATCTTTCCCATTTCTCTGAACAAGATGCAAATACCTGAAATGCAAGCTGGTTTGACAGGACTCAGACAACTATCAACTTATCAATTATATGTCGTGATTTTCCAGTTAGTCCAATGCAACTGAATAATAGTCTTTAGTTTTACTTACTAGTAGCTTTAGGTTGAAAACGGAGCCATGATTTCACTTATAATCATGTATTTCATCTGATGAGTTTATTTCTAAACAGATATAGGAAAAAGCATTTACTATGCCATGAGAATTGTTTGGGTTTTTTTTTTGAAAGGCTTGCCATCTGAGCATGATAATGATATTCAGGACAAAAGCACTTAGGAATCAGCCTTATAGTGGGATGATTAAGCAATTTGGAAGTATATGCTTAGAAAAAAAATGGGTATGAGCATATGGCCATATACAAGACTACAGCCTCACTACTGAACCTATTTTCTTTCTGCTCAGAATCTCTTACTTACTTACTACTCTGATCTTCCAAAAAGCGTATACTATGTTACTGGAGATAAAAGAGAAGTAGCAACCAGTGGAACAACAAGGCTTCTGGCTTCTGATGACAGAAAGTTTTAAGCAGACATTTCTCAAGCTTGGATCCTTAAACTCCTTATGCAATTAGCATTCATTATTTTAATAAATGCTGTGTCAAAACTCATAAACATGCTACATTTAATGACATGTATTGCTACCCTTACTTGGGAATATACTATGTTTTTTTTTGATTTTACTGCCTTTGTGCTGGCCATTTTTTAATCAATAACAGTTTGGGAGATTGTAGTTTCATATGTGTGTTATAACTACTCTAAGCAAATCCTTCTGTTCTTTGGACTGATATTTCCACTACCTACATTACACTTTAATGCTTTCTTTTGTGAGCTTCTTTTTTTTAACATTTTTGCTAAACAGGTGCAGGAGTAAGTTCTTTGGAGGGAATCATAGGTCTGAGTTGCAGAACACGCAGAGGGGGGTAAGAAAGCATTTGTTGCCCTTTTTATGTTTCTGTAAGCCAACTGGTTATCTTTCTTGCAACTGGTTCAAAACTAGTTAATCTCAAAAGGTACCTTGAGATAAGAGGAGGTAAAAAAGCTCTTCATGACACCTTGACTTTAAATACAGCGTTGCAGTGACACTTCTTTGTCAGCCATGTAGATAAAAATGATGAGTAACTGAAGATCTTCACTGTACTTATAGATTAGTATACACCTGTGATCACAGACGCACTTATTTCTGCAGAAGTGAGAACAACTGGGCTTTATTATAGGTTTTCTTCTGATGCATACCTCAATAGTCTGAAATTTTATTAAACTTTGTACGTTGCTCCCCTAGAAACACTGTGTTCATAACTGAAAATTTCTGGCATTTTATAACAGAAAGCAAGAGCTATTGTGGTTTAAGAGAAACAAAATATAAGCTTGTCATTGGGCTGGAACAACCGTGCTACTTCTGTAGTTAAACTGAAGCCCAAACTAAGTGAAGTTTGTTCTTTACATGCAGCTATCTCTTCTTAAATGAGAAGAAAGTTAATATTTTGAAACATGTAAACCTAAAATATGTTTGACTTCCTGCAACAGTCTCAGGAAGGAATGTACAGAAATGTACTATTTAGACATGACAAGGACACCAAGATACACTGTGACTGCATCTTTTCACTTTTCTAGTTTTCCCATTAGTGTTTTATGCAATTAAATAGTACAATTATTGTTCTTTGCATGGTGCTCAGACTCACTCATTCCACAACAGCAGATATGCCTGATGAACTCACCCCCACAATGAAGTAGCCCCTGATGAATTCACAATGAATGATTTTGTCCTGATGTTACCAATTGAGATGGGACTGCTATATTATTGTATCCGCTTTAGAGAGGGGGAACGCAAGACACAGAAAGATGTACTCAAGGTCATGCATGAAAATAGGAATAGGCAAAAATGGAGTTTTCTAAGTAACTTCCAAAATGCTATAAACCTCAATGCATTTTAAAAATCTCACAAGGCATCCTATTTTCAAGCTCAGCTGTTTGAATGCCTTTACAATCTGTCCCTTATCACTGTGAAAAGAAACTTGGTCCTGTAGCTGAACGATAGTTCATGCCACTCAAGATTTTCAAAATTGTGCTGCAAAGTAGAAGGTGTCCCATTCCATATAATTTCAACTGTTTGCAGAAAACAACAGTATTGGTGAGAAATAAATAAAAAAAAATACTTGAAAGCTCAAACCTGAGGGCATTCTGGGAAAACAGACAGGTAGATTTAAAAACAGTAAGGACCATACATATTTGGGAATTTATGTTTACAAAAAAATAGAATAGCAAAAAGTGCCGAATGGTTACTGCAAATAAATAGTGGATTCAAATCTCATATGCTATAAAGTGAATTTGCATGATATGAAAATGTACTTATAAGTGGAAAAAAGAGATAAGAAAACTTTGGTGTGTATTTTTTCTACTGTGCATTTGTTAGCTATTAATCTCACATTTAAAACATTTATCCTCAGGGAGTAACAGCAGTGCTATGTGATTTACAAGAAAAATTACATAATTAATAAAAAATAGCCAAAATTTTATTAAAAAAGTTCAGGAATAATACACCACCTGATTGCCATTGGTGCAAGCTCTTTAAGTGAAATTCTTTAGTAATATACATATTTCTGAAAATCAGGGTGACTTTTTTTTTGTTAATTAATTTAGTACAGGCCAAATTTTGAATAACTTATTAATCCAAGGGCCAGTTTTACTCTGATTCAGATTCAGAGAACTTTTCCCAGTAAAGTAGTCTTATGCTGCATTCTCTGAATAGGAATGTTCAGTAAAGAAGCAAAATTTAATGAAATAAACAAAGTATATGTTTTTAATGTATCCCCCAACAAACAGGTAAGAATTACTGTCTAAACCAGCTGTATATCTTTCACCTCTGGATGTACTAGCATATATTTGTAGGCGTTATATACATTTATATAAATAGTTGTGGAACAGTATATGTATGAAACAATAAGAAACAAGCTGTATTTGATTCATGCCATTTTTATTGTTCACATCAGACTTTTTGTTCTTGTTTTCCCTGCTCTGTTTATTGTGCTGTGATTGTCACATGCTAGCCATATATAATTGGATTTTGCTTTTCATGTCTTCACTATTTCTCTGAGATGAGAAGCATCAAAGAAAGCAGTTCCCAATTTGCTCTTCCTTATCTTCACCACTTCTTTTTTTTCCTGCGTTGGAACAATGAAATGTGAATCTCTTCCGAGCCTTTGGGCCAGAACAGAAGGTAATAGTTGGGTCTCCTACTGTTTTTGCTATTAGCTGTCCTCCTGCTGGAGGTCTTTTAAGCTTTTGAAGACTTGCTCTCAGAGCTCATGAAACTGAGTCCTGAGTATTAATGCTGCCACTGTCCCTGAAATGCTTTTGTTTTTCGTGTCAGCCTCACTGGGAAGAGTGCTGCCAGAGCTGCTGTAAATACCTCTGGTAAGCATACCTGTCACCTGTCTGGATTTAAGCCAAAAAAACCCCCAAATATGCACAAGTGAAAACAGCAAATATGAATATTTCACTACAGGATATGAGTGGGGGGTTTTGTTTGTATTTTTAATTTTTTTTTAAATGCTGACTACTGCCTGGGAAGCCTCTGAACCTGTTCAGGAGTACACTCAATTTATAGCTATGCAAAGGGTACATTTCAAGGCTGGATAATTAAAATTCATCAATACAAGAAAACATTCTGAATAGCATCATTAGAATTTTAAATAAAGCAAATGCCAAAAATACCCAAGTAAAAATGGATGCAGTGCTTAAAATAGATTTTTAGCTAACTCTAATTAATGATAATTGCAGTCTAATTCATTAGGATTGAGCTGATCCTGTTAGGAAAACGTGATGTAGCACACAGAATACGCTCCCTGGCTGGCAGTGGGGGCAACCAGCCTTCAGCTGGGAAAGCAGCTGCAGATGGTTAGATGGGAAAGTTTAGGGAAGTATTTGGAAAAGTTTGAAGCTCGTGATTATTTCAGGCTTTCAAAGGTATATGAGGACGTCAAAGAGGAGAAACTGGGGGTTCCTTTTCTGGTAGATGGTATTGAGGGAGTTGAGTGTTGTTTTGGTGGGTTGTATTTTGATGTTGGAAAAGAGCTAAAGTTGCTATTATAGCCAAAATAGGGTAGATCTCACAGGCATTGTAAGGGTATTTTAAATTTATCTAGAGAGGTTTTTTTGTCCCTTTTCTGTTTAGAAGAAGATGCTTTGCTATGGGTGCATGGGATATATGGTTATTAAATGAAATCACTTGGTGTTCTAAAGTATTTTCACCCATTTTTTTTTTCTTCTTTAAATAAGGCAGTCTTCAGGGAGCTGGCCAGGCTAGCAGGGAGTGTTGTCATCTGGGAGGTGTGGGATTGGATGTTTGTTTTAATGTAAGGTAAGGTGTACAAGATATGTCTGATGAACTAGTGAAAGAGCAATGTTAACTTTCTTTCTAAGTATGAATTGGTGTTTTTTCTGATGTTTTATAAGGTATTTTGAGATAGCCTTTTTAAGGCACCCCTTCTGGTGTGTTTCTGGCTTTGTGATAACTGCATCTGTTCTGTTGTCTTCTGGTCCTAATGCACTTTTATTTCAAAGGTATTTTAATTTTCATGGATAAGGAGTGCAAAATGGTGGGCTTTAGATTGTTCATGTATGAAAGAAATGCCGTGTATGCCACAGGGAAGATAAAACAGAGGCTTTATGGAGTCATTTTCTGTTTTTTTTTTTTTGTTGTTGGTTGGGTTGGAGTTTTTGGGGTATTTTGTGGCTTGTTGGGGGGGTTTTGTGGCTTTTTTTGTTTAGTTGTTTTTTTTTCTCTGTATGTTCCTGAGGGCTCCCTTTTCTGATGAGAGAGGCTTCAGGTTTGGGTGAAAGGCAGGGAGGAGAAGCAAAAATGGGTGAATGTTATCTTTCTATCAAGTTGAAACAATCTCAAGAAAACCTGCCATGGGATGGTTTTGGCTGTTGAGAGGGAGCAGAAAAGGCTTTGGGGAAACGATAACTCTTACAGAGTTATGCGGTTTCTGTGCAATACATCTCTTGCATCTTGAAGAGGTTTGGGGAAGCAGGTTTTATGTGTCTTTCCCTGGGCTGGATAAACACTGTGAAAAATTATGAAGGAGAAAAATAAATCAGGACAATGGCTCCTCTCATATATTTAACTCCTGAACTCTGTTTATCTCCTCATGGGGTGGATAATCAAAACTTCAATAACAAAAAAAAATCTAAAGCTTTAGGTAACTTCTTGTGAAGAACTTGTCGATAGTAAGTGTTGCGGTGAATAGAAGGCTTTCTCGAGGACCTGCCTCTACACAATTGGCTTTCATGTTCCTGTCCAATCCCAATTTATGTTTAAAACCTTTAAGAACTTCCATAGCAGGGTAGCACCATGATGATTGCTTCTTTCTTTTTAAAACAATGAAGGTGTGGAGGGGAGGAACATGACAGGGTGACAATGGTTTGCAAAAGATTGTAGCAAGGGCAACACTGATATCTTTCTGAAAAAGCGATTGTGTGAAGTGGTATGTAGTAGGAAGATTTCTATGACATGTGAGTACTGTTTCTGCTGTAACCAATGCCTGCTTTTCCAACCTCCTTACTTACCTTGGATTGCCAGTAAACCACAGCTGTCTCTGCTAAAAGTGAACTCCCTCATTAGATGGAGAAGCAGCTAAATTTTAAAACTTTATTATAAATAAAATACTATTTCTAGCAGTATCAGATGCTATGATGATAGACTCAACTGCAATAAACTTAGGATAACAAAAAGAAAAAGTCAAAATGCAAAGGAATGGCATACTACATTCTTTAATCTGATATTTAATAAGATACAGAGAACTGAGTAGGCAATGATTTAGATATGAATGAGCTAATCTGTAACATGTATTGGTAGGAATAATTTTTCCTAGCTAAGCTGTTTTCCATTCAAACAAGATGCTAAAAGCTCCGCAAAAGGTGTGAAACAGCCACAAGCACACTGTGGTGCAAGTTGAAGGGTAACTGATTTCCACTAGTGAAAGCAAGATTTGCATTCAGTGGATTTTGAGGATTTTCTATAATATTAGGATCAAAGTTGTGAAAGTTATGGACTTGGGGTTTTATGCACAGCAATAATTTTATCCTTCTGTCTCAAGCTTTTGGGTTTTTGAACTTCTAAAATCGTATTTGTAAGTCTGAAGATATAGGCAGTTGGAGTCACTTTAATAGAATGAGGTGTTCGATGTGTTCAGAAAACAACTGTTTTGGCTGCAATTTTTTTTCTTTTTAAGTTTGTTCCGTATGCATTTTCAGTTCTTTGATGTTTTTACTCATCTAGCTTAAATATTAAACTAATTAAAATATTTTGTAATTAATTTTTATAGCAACTGTGTCTGAAAAACAGTAATTTTGTTTTGTCATCTAAACGTTTGTTCTAAAGCAATGGGGAGATGTTTATGGGTTCAAAGTCAGGGGTTTATGTCTGTGTATGTATCTTTTATTTTTATTAACAACTTTGTAAGTTAATGATCATTCTGCAACTTTTAAGTCCAAGCTAATTAGTTTGCTAATCATTAAACAGACTCTTCAGTGCAGCTACATGAAAGACAAAGTATCTTGGAGAGCTTTTACTTAAGTTGATGCTTTTACAGTAGAAGATGGTGATGAAGATGCTAGCACAGATGCTAAGAAAGTATACAAAAGTATAAGGTTAATGTCAGGTAATACAAGAAATGTGACAGATCTGAGAAAGGAACGCCTAGTATGGTTGGTTTGTTTTCTTCAGGAAAGCATCTTCTAACAAGAAAAATTACTCAATAAAAGTGCCAGTTAGTAATAAATGTATGGTAGGTTTTTTTAAATATTTTGGCAAAGTGTAGTGTGATATTTGATTTAGAGCAACTTCTAAATTAATCTTTGTTTCATTGATACTGAAGAAAGGGAAAGAAACTTGATTAATGGGCTTATAGAAGGATGAGTGTGGTTATAATTTAACATATTAATGTCCTATTGAAGCTGATGCATGGGACAGAAATAAATCAACTTTACTCACATCAAGCTGGAATCTGTCAAAGAACAGGAAAATTTGATTATTCAGGCATGGAATTTACTGGATTCAGACTTTCTAATATCACTTAAAACAATTCATTGTTACTAGTACTACAACTTGGGATGGCAAATATACAAAGTATTTTGTCACTTTTAGTGATCATGAGGTATAGAACATTTGGATTCAACCTTTTGGTAGTGTGTACAAGTGTTGAAATGATAATTAAAATCATTGAATTTCTTACTACATGCATTACTCAGATTTAGTGCACAGAGATGTACAAATCAATGCAGTTCTGAAGATAACTAGTGTATTTTGTCAGAAGTATAAAACTCAGTATGTCTATTTCAACCTTGTCCCCTCCAAACTATTTACAACAATTATTTTTTTTTATCTTCTTGCTGATCCACCAAGTAAATACGCCTTCATTCAGGAGTGGAATTACCTTATGCTGCCTTACGAAAGGAGTGTGCTAATGATCTTACCCTGCTCATAGCTAGAATAATTTTTAGGAAGAGTCTCTTGAATTTCAACATGGCAAATGCAAAGTGCAGCCCACAAGGAAGAAGAGCTCTTTGCACCAGTACCGTCTGGGAACTGAATGGCTATGGAGCTGCTCTACTGGAAAGGACCTTGGTGCCTTGGCAGGCAAAGGCTGAACATGAGCCAGCAGTGTGTCCTGGAAGGCGAAGGTGGTCAAAGGTATGCTGGGCTGTAT
The DNA here is from genome assembly GCF_000687185.1 of Egretta garzetta. NCBI lineage: Eukaryota > Metazoa > Chordata > Aves > Pelecaniformes > Ardeidae > Egretta > Egretta garzetta. The sequence goes on along the minus strand of NW_009259316.1, from coordinate 1,303,474 downwards.
TCAAAGGAACACAGCTGGTAGATGAGGGAAGTGATTATTCCCCTCTACTCAGCACTCAGTAGACCCCGTCCAGAACATTGTCTCCAGTTTTGGCACTACATCATAACTATTATAACAGTAATATTTTGAATTATTAATTATATTATTGATATGAATAAATTGGAAAGAGTTGGGGGGGGGAGGGCGTGCAGAGCAGGGCTGGAGCAAATGTTTGGGGCGTAGAGAACTTGGTGAATGAGGAGAGGTTAAGGGCTGAGGCTTGTTCAGCCTGAGGGAGGGAAGGCTTCCAGGATGACCAACAGCAGCTGCCAGTATCCATGTGGAAGTTATTAAGATAGAGCCAGGCTCTTGCTCCAGCCACTGCTCCAACAAAGTTGTCAGTTTAGATAGGATCAACATTGCCTGGTTTTAGTTTTTCTTGGTTTTAGCTAACTGCTTTCAGCTGTTTTCTACAGCAATTAACCAGATATCAGTGTTAATTGAACATGTGCTCAGACTTCTTCTGAGAAGGGAAGGAGAAGGGCTTGTAATTAAGGAAACAATGTGATCTTCTGTGTTTATTTTATTTATTAGTTCATCAAGGATCTGATTAAAGGAAACAGTAGTCAGAAGTAGCTTGGTTTAAATTTTATTTCCTGAAGCAATTATGTAGAACCAGGGTGGATGTTGACAGTTCCATGCAAAAAGTTGTGTAAGTCAAATAATGTTAAATATCTGTACTGCAAGATACTCAGCTACAGGTAGCAGGGATCAATATTTAAGGACAAATAGACTCTAGACTAAAGTCTCTTCTGCTCTTGTCACTATTCCAATAAGTTACTGAAAATGTAAGGTTAAGCATACTTTAGCTTTTCCCAGAAGGCAGCCAAGTTTATCAGTGCAGTGAGCATTGTTTCGTCTGAACTGGAAATGGTAAAAGAAACAGGGATATACAACTGCTCTCAAGGTATGTTATAGTAGGATACCAAAGCTAAGTCTTACACAAATCAGCTCCTTTTCATTTAAAGATTCAGTCAGTCTGAATACATAAATTTGTTGGTCTGACTCTTCTTTCTTAGAAAATTTTCTTACTGGTATCCAGCAAATTTAATAGGTGCTCTCAATAGGAGCAGTGGTCTCCATTTTTTGTACGACTACTCTTTGCTGAGCAGAGAAAGAAGTTTGTCATCCGGTGGTCTTTTATTTAGAACTTACCTCAGTGGGAGGAGGAATTCATTGCCCACGTGTTGCCAAGATCTCCTACACCACACACTCCACCCCCCAAATGTGATGTTGAGTCCTCATTTAGAGCTTAGAGTTAAAACTAGGCTTGCAGAAACATTATTTTCTGCAGTTTGTTACTGGGTCCTGGGAGTTCATTAATAATTCAAATGGTGGAAGTATTGTGCCGTAAAAAGAAGCAAAGTTCATGTATATGGTGCTTATCAGGGATTCAACTAGATATCTTTTGAGAGTATCTTTATTTAGGAATGCTGAGTCAGCCTCCAGAGCTAATTAAAGTTATAAATGTGGATACATAGATAATCATAAAGGCATTTGTTGATTACAAGCCCACAGCAATGCTAATTTGCTTGCAAGGAGATTTCAAAGACCGGTGAACAAAATAGGGCTGCAATTCAGTTTTGTTCAGTACCTCCAGGTTTACACTACTAGCAACATATAGCACAATAAGATGCGAGATCCTTTTAGCAGCCAAATACAGCCTCATAAACTCATACAAATAAAGAGTTATGATGATTTAAATGAAATGAATGCATGCAACTCTTTATTTACTGTGTGAATTCATACTTGAATCAGTGTTATCTACTTGGTTTTGATGTATAATGTAACAAAAAAGTCACATCTTATGGTCTGTGTACAATATTTTATTACATCTTTGTTCTTATAAGCTTAATTACATACAATCTTTTGTATTAAACAAGAATTATGCTATACACATATGATTAGTGTTTTTATTACTTGGTATTTATTTATCATGTAAAGTATGCTATTGTCATTAAATTTTCTGTACTCTTAGAAAATGTATAGTGCTCACAAACTGCAGAAAACCAGTTATGAAGATGTGATTAATAGCTTACTCTAAAGTACTTATTAATTTGATGTACTCTATTTCAGTAAACTTCAGTCTTCAAATGAGGTTTTACCTAAGTAACACTGAAAACTCTTGAGTCATACCAATGAGAGCTCATAATGCTTAGGCTTTTTATAGCCGAACTGAACAAAATGCAGAACTAAAGTATTGCTTGCCTCTACCTTGCACTAATTCCTACATCATCAATTTATTATTGGTACTAAGCAGAACAGGCCTATACTGAAAACCAGACCTACACCAACCAAAGAGGGGGGGAAGAGAGAGACTCTGAAAGCACTGTTTTTCTGCCCTACATTATACCCTAACTCCTTATAGTTAGGAATGAAAGTATTGTGTTTTGTAACTTAAAAAGCTTTCCTCCATTGGCTGAACAGAAAGTTGTTTGTTCTTTGTTGCTATGGAATAAGAGCTTTGACATTCTCCTTCTCCAACTCTTAAATCTAACTTATAAAATTTCTATTTTTAAAATATTTTTATGTTATACAAATATTATAATATAATTTATAATAAATACTCTAGCCACAGTTAGAACAGTAATTCTATACTGTCTTGTAATTTGGTCAGTTGAATCTGTAACTCCATCTTGCTCTCTAATTAAACAGATAGGTTAGTCTTTCAGAATTCTGTTTTTAGTGTAAAACCTGATCTTCTGAGTCCTACTTGACACAGCCTGGGATAGGGAGGGTTATCATAAGGCATCAGTGCTGTGAGGTATTTCTTTGGAGGACTGTGACACTCCTGGTGATATTCCTCAATCTTGGGGTTTGCTCAGGGCCGTCTTTTTTGTATGTTTCCCTATTGCAGCCTTTCAACTTTCCACAAAATGTAGTACATGAACTACTTCTTTTTCCTATCATTCAGTCATCAGATGTCTACTTTCTTCTGTGTACTGTGTAACAGTGGACCCTGACACCAATATATTTTCATTAAATATTATTAATTTCTTATTTTTTCATAATATTTTCTATTTATTAATATGAAAAAAAAATAGGCAGCTTTTGGCTTGCTGTTACTCTACTCTCCAAATACAACTGCCTCTTTGCTTCTCTTATTCAAACATCTGGTGAAAGGTGGCATTGTGCTACTGATTTAATGGTTCATTGATCCTACTATAACTTAAGTTAGATAATCCCTCAGCTGAATCTGCAGAATAGGAAGTAATTTAAAAAAAAAGCTGCAGGCAGTTGATATTCTCTCTTGTTGTAGCCTTTCTTGCTGAAGCAGGCAATGAGCCCTGAATAATAAGGCATAGTGGATTAATTTTTGAAAACTGACACTGAGGTGATAATTATCATAAACACGCAATTTTTGTGGATTAGCACTTAAAGCAAGAATTTTTTTTATCTTGGTTTAAAAACAAGGTAATAAATATTCAAGGAAAACGAAGTTTCTGTTTGCATTGAAATGTCTGAACATCTCTTAAAAAAATTGTTTGTCCCTTCCACTAACAGAAATTACAGGTAAAAGGGGGTGGGAGGTACAACAGTGATACAGTTTCTGTAAAACTAACCTATGACAATGACTCTGTTTAGGATTCCAGTGGTGAAGTAATAGATCTTAATTACTAATGTAGTATTTCCCCAGCTTTTTATCAACAAAATAAGTTTGCTTGTCAGATTCTTCAAATCTGACTATTTATTCTAATTGAGTACATTATTCTGAAATTAATATATCTGGATCATAACATTCCTTTTGGATGGTAAAAATGCATCTTTGGAAGTGTCTCGGTAGGTATTTCTGCACATTGGTGAGTTAACAAAAATCATTCTACGTAATTGCAGTAAACAGTTTAAAAAGTCTTTCTCATCTGGCAATCTAAAAATTTCAGAACTACTGCATTTTAGCAGTCTCTTGCCTACAAGATGCGGTTTGAAGGATTATTGCCTTCTCTAGACAGCCTTCAGTCACTTCTTAAAATAAACCATTTTCTTATTCTGTAACTAAAACTAAAATGCTTTACAAAAGTAGTTGTGTGTAGTCACAGTGGTTGAAATGTCTGTTCTAAAAAACTGTCTTGCCTGTTTTCCAGGGAATCATAGTTATCCTAGCCAGTAAAAACCAATTAAAGAAACTGATGCTTGCCTCTGTGGTTACATCAAGTAAAAATATAAACGTACCTGTAGTATACCCCTTGATCAGTGAATACCATTGGTTAAAATTAATTTCTGTTCACCTGGTAAGGTGCTTTTTTCATGTGAAAACTCTGTTCTGGAAATCACAGGCTAATAATATCTTCAGTTCTTGGAAAGGAGAGCAAAGGACATTTTCTTTCTAGTTAGTTACCCACTTTCTTGTACTCGAATTGTGAGAGTGTGCAAAGCACAGAACTTATTAACAAGATGTGAACTATCATACTTCTCAAGTTAGGTTCAGGTATATATAAGACTTGAAAGCTTGCTGCTTCTATAATTCTTTTCTCTTGATGATAAAACTTCAGCCATGAAATCCTAGGCTGAATATTAAATGGGTTTTGTTCGTAAATTTGCAGTTGAATACTCTTGGCAACTGTTTTCCTTTTGAAGGTGAGGAACATAAATTCTGACTTATGGGCCACTGGCATATTTGTCCTGTAATCTTCATTAGAATTTAATGTACTCTTTCATGTTACAGTAAGTAGGATAGCTTCCAGGGTGTGCTTTAAAGTAAAATTCAAGTTAAGTATTGAAAATAAGAAAGAACTGTAGCCAATGCAAAGTGCTGTGTGGATGGTGAAAGGAATCTTCAAAAAACCCTGGTGGAACAGCCTGAGCAACCGTCAGTGACACTTAGGACTACAGTAGGATATTAATGTAAACTTGGTACTCAGTTGTTTAAGATATTAATACCGGGTTTTCTTAAAGATGAGCTTTACTAAAAATGAAGTAGTTGCCTCCTTAAGTGAAAGGTAACAAATCAGAGAAAACTGAACCCACAGACTATTCTTTACTAATTTCTGGGCAAAACTGAATGTTGTACAGTGTGGAAAAAGGGGTTGAAGTATCCTGAAGTGTTTCACCATTCTCATGATATTGTCTCCTAACATATATCTTGAAAGCTATCACTACTGCATTCTCCTTTTTAAGCCTTTATAGCATGGCTTTTCGGGAGAGGTGTTGTAAATTATTCTTTTCCTGATAGGAAAATAAATGGAGGGGAGGCACAGGCTACAAACAATATTTCTTAGACTGAGTTTAACAAACCTCAGGCAATAAATTTTGTTTTCTTATGACAAATTTCAATTAATGCAGTTTTTATATTTCAAGATATCTTTAGTCTCTTTGATTCAACTGGGTCCCAATAGTGTCTGAAATCCTGCTGTTCTAGACAGCTTCCTTTGAATTTTAAAGGAAAATCTTGTATGTATGGCAAGTTAATTGGCCATCAGAATGAAATGTAATTTTACATCTGAGAGAAGAAAAAAAAAAAAGTTAGATGGTATGCCCTTGAAAGGAAATAGATGGTGTTCTCTGAACTGGAAAAACCTCGGTGTTGATAAGACTGAATATCTTTCAATGACGAGTGCTTGTTACTCATTATATTTGGAGACATTTTTTTAAACATGTAACTTCCTAAACTGTAACATAGTTCATTATGATGTCACCAAAAAGGAATTACTGTAACACATCTGAGCTGAGCCTTCATAACTGAAGACACAAAAAAAATAAGATTTAATTTTAAAGACAGTGCAGTTTCCTATTGTATAATTAAAATTACGAGTGCAAACTTTACTGAAATGGTTGATAACTCTGTAAGTAATACTAACAAGATAACTGTGCAAAGGTACTTTAAACATGGACTTTTAAGCAAAAGGGTGAAGTTAATTTATATCCAAGTGATGATTTGACTCTCTCTTCTCCAGTAACCAAAGTGAAACTTAATTAGCAGAGGATTTATAGTGTGCTTGCTTGGTCAGCTTTTGTGTTATGAATGGTGTTGGCTGTCTTTAAAACAAGTTGAAAGAGATGCAATGTGTCCCTTCCGCAGACATTTTTTAATTATGTGGAAATCTCTAGCAACAACTAGTCTTTATTCTGTTTGCTATATTGAATATTAACACTTATAATTTTCCTGTTAAAATCTACTGTCAAATTAGTAGACAGTTTTGTATAAGCTTTGGCTCAATATTACATTTTGATTTTGAGGCAAAAGGGGACTTAAAACGTAGGTGCGTGTCTTCAAAATAGAAAAAAGGCAATAAGGATTCTTATTCCAGTCTCAATGGCTATGCTTTCCTTCCTTGCGCAGCAGGGTCTCTCATGATTTGATCTGATTTAAAGTGTGTATCCACAGACACCAATTTCTAGGTTGTACACAGCTGGGGTAAAACAGTTTGTCAATATATCAAGACTGTTGTAAAGAATGGTGGTGCTTCTATCTTCCAAGGCAGGGTGTGGTTTCTCACGTTTAAAAACATGTATAGAACTTCAAACTACTGTCTCCTCACTCTTCAGCCAGCTATATCCTGTTAAATTAGTCCAATTTACAGTGGGGCCACAGCTGTAGAGCTTATCTGGAGGAATCAAGTTGTATCTTGGAAAATGAATGGAGCCTGAAACAGAAAAATGCTTTGGAAACACACTGAATATGAAGAGTAATACGAACTGTACCACCACCTGCTTCTCCCAATGTTGATTTAGTGTACTCTTCCCGAACCAACAGCAAACTCTCTAGAACTTCAATGCCCTCATATTTCTCTGCAATTAAAGTGAACTTGCACTTCAGGAGTGTTCAGAGTGGGCTCCAGAGTGAGTTAGAGAATGATAATCAAATGCTGCATAGTGACCCAAACATTTATATACCAGATGAAACGTCTTATGTTGTTGACTTTATACGTCTGTGTACTATGAGAGCTGTAACTCCAAACAGTGGATGAATCAAGTCTTTAATGGTAAATGGAGGAGAATTTCAAATAAACTAAATAATAGAGGCTGAGTTCTCTGTTCTCAAGTCTTAAGCAACATTAACGTGCCAAAATTTGGACATGTAGATGTTATTCGTGCACTTGTTTCTCCCTAACTGTAAGATTTCTGGGGTACCACTTTTCTGCTTTTTGTCAACCACTTCACCCATTTCATCCTTCCCCCCCCCCTCCGTTTCATTGCTACGTAATCTGCCTAGCAAAGAGTAGTATGAAGTACCCATTTTTCTTTCCATAGAAGATTAAGTGCGATTGCCAGAATTTTAGTTTCAAGGAATTGGATTAAAAGATAACACAGTCATTTTCCACAAGTTTGCTCTCCTCCTTGTACAGATGCTTGATATGAACTTATGCCATGACTTCTATGGGACTTTCTGGAAGTTCAGTTTTTATGTAAACTTGGATCAGTTCAGTTTCTATAACCTGAGGAATAGTGTGAAAGTACATTCTCATTAACTTTACATGATCATTTCTAGGAATCACCTGTTTCCCTGGAAGTGTTTGGATACTCCTTAATTAAAGGACACACTAATTTCAGTACCTAATTAAGAGAATTGAGCCATTTTTAACAGATGTACTGCTTTTCCTCTGTTCAAATGATACTTGCCACGTAAGTAATCTATTTTGCAGTCTAATAGCTCTATACAACTTGTTGAATGGTATATATGTGAAAAATCATTTTTAAACCCATCCTGTACTTGCCTCAAGGATTTAATTAGAAATTTTAGATATTCAAACAATTGTAGCTTCTTACTGATTGGTTTTTTTTTTTTTCCTGTGTGTGTTTGCTTCTGAATGTCCCTGTGTTGCTATCCTTACCCTACCAATTATTTGCTTCAACTTTGTGACTGGTTTTTATGACACTTGTTCCCATTATTGGACTTCAGTGACTATACTTTTCAGCAGAGAAATATATGAAATGGAAATAAGAATCTGCTTCAGGGACAAATGGATTTCTCCCTTGATTCTGTACCTGGCTGAACAGCCAGTGCTTCAATGGAACCAGGTCCTTTGAATATTTTGTACGGTAACTAGGTCTCAAAAATTAGGTGAAAGTAAAGAAGCTGGCACATAACCCTTAAATCAAATGTAGTTCACTTTATTATGTTGTCTGACAATACATGCATATAAATATATATGCACACATATTTCAGAAAAATTTTAGGTTTCTTGCCTGAAATCCTGTGCGACACTAACAGATTTCAGCAGATTTCTAGTAAGTGGATTTTAAGTCTTAAAACCAAAAAAGCATGAATACGCTTGTATAGTCAGGACCATGACAATGCTAAGAATAGATCTGAAGCTTTATTTCCTTGACTGTAATATCACTCACCAGAGGAAAAGCAAATAGTCTGTGGCATGTCTGTCTCTCACGTAGAAGTCACGTTGTGAGACAAGCTTAAGTTGTAAAGAAAAGTAAGGTATGTAATGCTGACATGGCAAGGTAGCAGAAAGCTGCTCTGTCCATAATCTGAAGTTTAGAAGTATTGTGAAATGTACAAAAAGTATCTCTTTCTTTTATTCAGAGTTTAAAGGAAGGAAAACAAGACTTTTACAGACAAGTAGTTCTGGGTTTACATCTGCCATGAACCTGAAAAATCTTATGGCAACTTAGGCATTTTTTTCCAGTGTCCAAAGAGGGGGTGGGGTGCGGGGTGGGAAGAAATCACTCTTCCAGACTCTGCTGTCAAAACCAGGGGTGTTGTAGCTTTTTCCCCTTTCCTCCTATTAGTATGAGTGTAAGCATATAAAAAAGCCCACACCAAACTCATAATCATCCTGTGGAATGTAAGTACATCTGTTTGACAGAAAATTTCAAATCACTTAGCAGACTTTTGTTGGAAAGCGTCCAGCTCTTGGAATTATTTTTCCACTGTTTTTTACTGTACAGTATGTGCACAAAAAAAAATTTACATCTAATATTTTACATTAGAACAAATCAAGCATATATTTGTGGCACAAGCAGAGGGAAAACACAGCAGTCTGAAATGCTTGTCTGAGAAAAGCAGGTTAGGCATTCCAACGGAGCAGGTGACAGTCTTTCAAACATATCCTGTTATTGTTACAGGAGCCACATGGGGACATCTAAAGGTAAATATAGCAGGAGTAATGATGCAAGACTTTATCTTGTTGACATGGAAAAGGCTATATCTCTATCTGAGTAGTTCAGGTAATGGAAACTCGTTTTATGAGTTCAGATTTTTGCTGAAGTATTTACGTGATAAAAACTTGAGCTTGCACGTTGAAGCAGCAGTCTGTCTCTCATACAAAGCTGAACTTGAAACTGAAGCAGCAGCAGTTAATTTTCCAGTGAAATTAAAATTCAAAACACTTTTTATATCTTTTTGGCTTTAAAGCTGATTCACTTCAGCAGATACAGCAAGGTGGAGGCAGAGCTGCTCCTATCACAAGTAGTGTAGTTGGCAAAATTACTTAGGAGGGTGATATCCCTCACTTTCTGCAATAAACTTGTGTCCACTTTAAAAGTTTTATTGTCCCTTCATAAGGACAGATTTGTAGTTTGTTGTGTTAGTTCTTAAGGATTGTATTAAGAGCTGATTAGTCACAGATTCATGTCATTTTATACTTGGATATATTGTTGAGCTGCATATCATTACATGGTTCTTTTAGCCATTTAAAATCATACTGAAGTATTTTAGTATCTATGGAACTTGACCTTTTAAGCTGCCAATACAGGCTATTTTGTCTGAATGTTGGAATGAAGTGCCTCCACCTACTAATGTCTTTCAATCACATTCTATTTTAATAGAATGTCAGGGTCATATCAGGATCTTTAATTTCTCCTTTAATTTTTCCTTTAATATTTAATTTCTTTTAATACATGGCTAATTGTTTCTCTTAGAGAAACACAGTTGGCAGCTGCTTCTTCTTGACCTCTGTTTTTACTTGTAGTATGCTTTTTAATGATTACTCTTATGTCTTATAGTTTTTTATGTTCAAGTAATTAGGCACTTAGTTTTGTATTATGAAAATATCTGAGTCTTCAGAAACCACTTAATAACTATACTCAGATCACTTTGTTTAGACTCTATGTTTTGAAAAACGAATGTTTCAAAATACTCTTGTTTCTCTAGTATTTTCTCTCTTCTGGTTATTTTAAATATTTCTAGTTTGTTACTCCATGAAACTAATGTTTTAGGATATTGACTGTTTAAATTGAAACCTGTAAGAAGCTACACTGTGCTTATGAGGCAGAACACACACTATTATGGTTTTCCTTAGTACAGATCCAAAAATGATTCAGAAAGTGATTTTTGTCTTGCTGCTTAGAATTTGCAGTGGCAGATTTAGTAGTGTTTCTTAATCAAGGACCAGAAGAGGCAAAAAAATTCCTGGAACACAAGAAGCCCCAAGGTCCACTAACAGGATGATACTGTAACTTTAGACATCTGTTTCTGTATTCCTGGCTTACTTAGTGTGATATGCTTGTTTGTGTTTTTCATAATCCGTGGTAATGCAAGCTGTTTAAACACTTTAGCTATGGACAAGTAGTCCAGTGAATGTTGAATGCAAGTGGATTCTGAAGTTCATGCTGGCAAGCAGTAATATGGATTACAGTTCCTACTTTAAATAAGGTCTAAACAAAACTATTCTTGGGCAATATTCCACCCTTCTCCTCTCTTAGAAAAAATATACTTTTCCTCTAAAAGGTTTGAATCCTGTTTGGTCTTTTTTTATCAGTTGTTTGCTGGCCTTGAAATACTGAAGATAATTTCCACAAGAAATTGAGATGATGAAGATGGTTTGCTGTTACATTACAGTTGCACCTGAAGATTTTTGGCATACAATTAAGTATAATACTGGTATTATCTCTATGGTATTTCTGTGTTTTAATTGGGTGATAGACAGAAATACACATATTTATTAAACTTTTCTCTCCTTCTTTAGTAATCCTTGTTTCAGTTTAGTGTTAATATTTGTTTCAGTTTAATAAAAGTAATGGGTTTTCATTTTTTAAGAGGTTATTGATCTAAATATATAATCTAAAAAAGGAAAATATGTATATAGATGATAAAATGTATTTTATTGTCAATATATTAACTTCATACTAATTTCAAAAGTATTTTAGCAAGTAATTTCATAAGTTTGAGCTTAAAACTGTTTATCCTTCTCTTGTCCCGTGTACAGCCCATTACAGGATTGTGTGCTACTCTAATATTGTATCAGAGTCTTTACCCTGAACACAGTAGTTCAAAGTAGCTCTGGTCACTTTTGTATGTTATCTTTTACTACTCCTCTGACAACTAGTCCAACCTAAAGCTTCACAGTATTTTCTGCTTGTTATCTGTGAATCAGAGGATCACTGACACATTCCAGGGCAAAAGAAGGTTCTTTGTAATACAGTTCAATTCCAGTGTTTTGCTATATTTCAAGATATCGCATAGTAATAGACTAGCAGTATGCACTTTCAGTTGTACTCTTAACCTGCTTTCTCTGAGGAAGAAAAAAAGCTATGTAGATTTTGTCATTTTCTGAGTTTGTCTGCGTTTCATAAAACTTCTTCAAATATGGGAAACCAAAAGAAGGTAGAAATGCTTATATTTTGCCTTTAGACAGCTTTCTCTGGCACATTTCTAATTGCATGTGGTGACTACTTCAGCGCCTGTTTTTTTCCTGGGGACTGTTGTGAGCAGGTCTGTATTTGTAACTTTAAGATGGAAAAATTAAGTGTCTACATTTATAAGAAGATACCTCCATACACATTACAAATCTAAATCATACCTTTATCAGCTTTCTTTGAAGTACTTTAAAAGAAAAACAACCCTCGTTAAATGTATCTTGTTTATTCAATTGGCAGTTCCACAATAAAAATCTGATTTTGAGTAATGCTTCAAGAGCATTCCTTTAAAAGTAGTTGTCATGCCTTATGCCATAAGACATATCTTGGACAGTATTGTAGCTCCAACACATTTCTTTGATTACTAGCCTTGATTATAGCCAGCTGCTTAAGGCTTTCCTTGAATAAAGATGGGATATATTATATACATGAGTAAAAGTAGACTTGAGCAAGATTTCAAGGGATCTCTTGTGGGAGGAAGCACAAAGATAAAGTAACATCAAAGCACAATTGTGTGAATGATAGCTGACAGCAGATGTCATTGAAGTTGTTCCTGTCCCCAGTTGCTTGTTGCTGTTGGAAGCTAGTTTTTTCAATGATATAAATGAGGAACTGCTTTGGTTTTCTGTCTGGCTTCTGACTGTCTTGGATGGTTGTGCAGACAGGTAATACAGAGTTATGAAATAACCTGTAAGGGTATCCTTCCTTCATCGAGCAATGGAACTTACCTTGCATATTGTAAAACTTAGAAGAGAACTAACAAAGCTTAGCACATTAGATAGTACAGATAATAAACACTGTCATACAGAAGCTGAAATGTTGATCAGGTCTCTGTTCTGGCAGGCATAGAAAGACAGTCCTCATCTGAAAGAGATTACAATGGGCACTGTCAGGCTTTCTCTGCGAAGACTGAGCCGTCGAGACACAGAAAAAAATCTCAGTAACTGTAAGAAAAAGTCACCTCCTTTGTTTCAAGTCAATGTTATAACAGTATATTCAAGTCTTGCTTTATAGCTTTTTAGAAAATTAAATTGTGTACGTACTGCATCCTCATTTTAATGTATGATTTTTTCATGCAGAGCAACAGCTTGAACAACTGGGTTTTTTTAAAAAAGAAAAAAAAAAAAGAGGGGAGGGGGGAGAAAGAGAGAGACATCTTGAATGCGGTGGGATTTAACTTATTTATCCAGAAGAAGTCTGGTGAGATTTAGTTATTCTGTCAGGCAGCCTCTTTGTATGTTAAATTACCTGATAGAGATCATTGTATGTCAATGAGTCTGGTTAATCTTTCAGGCTAGTCTAGATATGCACATGGAAGACACTGCTTATTGATCATTTTTAGCAAATGTCTTGACACTTGAGTGAAAGCATTCAGTTTCTCAAAGTCATGTAACAAACTGTGCAAGGTTACTCTAGTAAAGAGGCACACAATATTTGTAGACAAGAAAACTGAACCCAGATATCTCTCAGTGGAGTTCCATATAAAATTTTAGGATGGAACTCACTTCCTTCAGTTCAAAATTCTTGGTTTCTTTTGTCCAATACATTATATTTGTTAGTTTGTTACTTTCTGTAGTAATGCTTTGCCTGACACAGTGGTTGGGTTTTGGGGTGGTTAAGCAATGAAGTGATATGGTTTCACCTGGGGTAAATTAAATCACTGCATAAATTTGTGCTGTATCTTTGTGGCCTTGGAACTCAGACCTGGAGATAGAGGCTTGAATCATTCAAAACTGGGACTGAAATAAAGATGTCTCGTATCACAAAAGAGCTGTAACTAATAACAATAAAAGGGCAATATCTCCTTTCTAGAGCTGAAGTCTTAAGTCAGAGTCACTCTCATATGCAAAGATTCAAACCTTGAGTATTCTAAATGTAGAGCGAATCTATGGCTTATGTGACTGAATATAGAGCACAGTAGTTTCTTTGCAACCTGCTGTGGAATTGAGGGACTCAAGGAACAGGTTTATGTGGCAAAACTCCTGCACCCAATGGCAAAGTGCAGTGAGGAAGTAGCAAATTCCAAAGAGTGCTCCCTGTATTAAACTTGGTTCCCAGTTCTTCTTAGTCATAAATGGTAGGTTGACAAACAGTATTTTATTAAACAGGAAAAAAAGAAAAGACAAAATATATATGGTAAAAGATAGAAGATGATGCCCAATTGCTCAGTTATTTTAGTGCCTCTTCACAAAGCAACTCAGGACTAGATGTGTTTTATGTTGTCATTGGTTTGGGGTTTTTTTCCCCTCCACTTTTTCCCCTCACTGCCTGCCCCACACTCCCACTTCTCCCCAGCAAACAAGTACTGTGGGGTGGCAAGGCCCATGCCTTCTTAGGCAGGACTATGGGATACAGGAACTAAAAGTTAGTATCCAATTTCATTTTCTAACTAAGCACCAACCACCCTACCTGACTAAACACCCCATGAGGCCCTAAAATTCCAGAAGAAAAATTATCTCCCTTGTGAAATTTTGGGGTCACTTTTTTTGCAGTATATTGAAAACTGTTATGCTTGGAGTCACAAATTCAGTTTTCTCCTTGACACAGTGAAAGGAAGGTAACTAATGTTATTTTACTGGTATATCTAGTTCAGAATGTAGCATCCTCTTATGCAGTATAATAAAAGGCTAGGCTAGTCCCTGTCTGATTACCTCATGCATTTGATAGTCTTGATAGGAAAATTTCTGGTAACGGAGCATTTCATGCCCAGAAGTGCACTCTTCAAATGGAAATGATAATGCAAGAGAAACTGCAACAGTTAGATGATCACTTTTCTTGTTCATGAAGAACTCTATCATCATATATTTCTGCAGGACAGCTTGTCCCTTTAGTAAAGACACAAATGTTGTTCTTGGTAGACCAGAATCAAAGATTGCTTAGCTATTACTTGATAAACTCCGGATACCTTTGTTGGGAAACATTACAATTAGTTGTTCTACATAAAGTCAGCTCTATGACCTTTCCAGTCTATCAATCCCAATATAAGGATTTATAAATATTTGGGAAAGCATGGCCCTCGATTTTTGTTCCCTTTTGCAAATGACAAACTGCTTACCTTGTTTTCTTTTTCTTATTAATGGTACTGAAGGCAAGGAAAAAAGCCTGAAGTAAGGCTTTAAAGTTAAAACTGATGCACACATATAAAAAAAAAAAAGGGGGGGATATCCCTTACCTTAACATTTAATCATTGATTTATTAACAACTTTATTCTTTCTAACTGCATGAGAAACTGCTTAAAATGAGAAACTTCTAAAGGAGAAGTCAGCTGGAAAAATACCTGTTTCCGAATATACATAATTACTCTTGATTTTTCTATAGAAGTGAAAAACAGTGAAGGCATTGTACTTTCCCAAGTTCCTTATTTTGCTAACGTCTTTGCTTGTTTAAGGTTGGTTGGTTTGTTTGGTTTTTTCTCCAAGGGATTCCATGTATGAGAATCACTGCAAAACAGGAATACTGTGTAACTTGCATCATGTTCAGAAACTTTTATGACATCAGACCATAAATCCAGTTTTTCTGTTAATCAGGAGGACCCTTTGAGGCATTCAGTAAAAAAAAAAAAGTGGAGTGTATTCAACCCATGCTGAATGAACCTAGTTCATTTTTCAGCTGGTCAGCTAGTCTTCTAAGAGAAGCAGCTGGAATTAAAAGCAGGTGTGAATATTTGGTAAAAAGGTTTCATTTTCTGTCAGCTACAAACACAGAATGCCTGCTCCTGAAGCTGTAAACAGAGGCCAGCCTTAGCACAACCAAGGAGAGACATCAAGTTGAACTTATGCAGGAAACACCTTCCTAGCTTCCTGTGTGTTAGAACCCTCTCACAATCATCTTGTTTCTCTTCACTGCTGAAGTTTAGATGCTTGTCAAAGATATCTCATTTTAAAGTTTATATTTCATTACTAGCAGCTATTATAGAGAAATTCTCTGTAAAATATCTTGAGCAGTATCCATCAACAAGTGTTGCTTGCAACTGATGAGCAGCATACAGCTGTACATAAAAAATAAAATAAATGTATCATTAGACAGATTCTCTTGTTTGTAAAGCACGAGGGTTAATCTCAGTGAATAGTCTGGTTTACTGCTATTCTTTCTTTAACCACATCAGAAGCACGACAAGAAACCTCACAATTAAACATCAGTTAGATTTGCTTGAATCATTGCTACTATGTTTATAAGTAATATTGAAAACTTAATTCAAAGCTGATGTATTTTCATGAAGATAAAAGTAAATGCAGAGTAGTACTGCAGAAATAAATTGCTTTGGGTGAGTATCTGAGGGTGTCTTCCAAGGTAAAAGAAGTTGTTCCTTTGACTACTTGAACTGGTCTTATATCTTTATATTATTAATAAGCATGGCATACAATGAATGAAAAAGTAAAACCCACTTATATCAGCACAGTGATAGCAGAGGAGAAGGAAGCATGCAACAAAGCTAGATTTGGGATACAGTTAGTACATTGCCAACCCAGGCAGACTTCCTGAACAGTATGGGTCTTGAAACTCCTACAACCTTTTGCAGGCTCTGCACAAATCTGATTTGATTATAATATTTCAGAACCATAAAGCTCTTTTTTAAAAAAGTCCTGTGTTTTCAGGAAGAGAAGAAAGAAGTCAAAATGCATGTGTCTTATTTTCTTTTTTACTTCAGGTGTGATGAATATATCATTTCAAGTTGCATTATTTTATGTGTTGCTACTTTTGTACAGAGACTTGATCAGTGTCATTTACACTAGAGTCACTCTAGACTCAGATCAAGTTTCTAGTGAAGAAATCTAAACAACAGAGGCAGGATCCTCTGACAAGCTAGAATGTGTTTAAGGATCATATTTGAAGACTGCTGGAAGAGACGTCCTATGGTTTTGTTTGGTTTTGTTTTGGGGTTTGTTTGATGTTTTTATGGGGAGTTGGGGTTTGGGGGGTGGTGGTGGTTTGGGGAGTGGGGGTTTTTTTGTTGGTTTTTTGTTGTTGGTGGTTTGGTTTAAAGAAAAAGGCTGCTACAGAGATCTCAATTCTTTCCTTCCTTTTGTATAGTACCTCATGTAAACATTTTTGAAGGACGTTGCTGTGTTCCTCAGTTCATGAAATCTCTTTGGCAGGACTATGAGCAATGCAGCTGCAAATGAAGTCAACAGAAACTTCATCAAGAAAATGTCTACTTTGATGATAGTCAATTATGATTCTGGTATTAAAAAGCATCCTGGTCTCAGTTTGGGCATTCAAAATAGTCTATTCTTGCTTTTCCTGTCTTAATGATACTATTTAATGAATTTTTAGTGGTATTTAGTGATTCATTTTACAGAAATATCAATAAAAAAAGCACAACTTATTAAACTGGACTTCACAAAAATTACACAAAGCTGTATATCCTATGATAAACAATGGAAAATTAAATACTGAAATGAAATGAGCACTGACACTTCTAAGACTAGTTATGCATAAGTACAGTGGGAAACAGAATATTGTAACAGATGGGGGTGGGGAAGTGAGCCAAGTTAACCTAATCTTAATTCTGATACTTTCTAAGTGATGAATAAATTTAAAGTAAGCAATCTGTGCATGTATTTAATCAGAGAAATCTATATATTTTGTTGGACTGGTGCACTTTCCACTCCACAATTTTATGTTCTACATTACTGGGTAAATTTATTTCCCAATCTTTCACTTACCCATTCTAAGATAAAGGCGAATACGCAGGACTTCAGATGTTGATTTCCTTTCCCATCTGGAAAATGTCTTAACCTTACCACATAAGACACTTGTACACATAGTGACATAAATTTCTGTTTGGTATTAAAAACTCGTTATTGTTTTGTATACTTCTGGACATGAATACATTTATCAGATGTTTATTTCTTCTAATTTCCTAAAAAATTCTGCAATTCCATTTCAATAAATTGCTTTTTTAAGTATAGCAGACCACATTTTACTATAAGAATGCTTACTTATTAAGACTATATCATATTTATAAGACTGACATAGACTTACAATTCATAATTTATTTTCTCTCTGGCCTGGGGATGCTGTGTTTTGATAAATGCCAGAGATTCTTGGTAGGTTAGTAGAGCTATAAACAAAAGAAGAAATGGAAGTGTTCTCCAATTAAATACTCCACATGAAGAAGTCAAAGTAGAATAGCTCAGGACTTTTTCAATAAGGAAGTCATTTAAAATTGTGATATCTCATTTTCTTGACAAATACTCTAATGAGGGGAGAAAATGGCTCAACGTTAATCCTTTCTTCTCACAGAGGGTAAGAAATGGGCAAATGTTATTAAATTAATCTTATTATAGGTTTGATACTAGTCTTTCCATTCTTATTGCCTGATGTTCCCAGCCCTCTATATTTACAGAGACTTTGTTCATGTTAATTTAGGTTATATCCAGAAGAGACTTAGCATTTTTAGTGTATTCACACTGCACCACCCCCACCCACCGTAAGACCCTTAACTGTGAGTTAAAATTAAGTGATCCTTCAGATGTGCAACCACTGTATAATGCCTTAATTCCCAGTGTTAGTGATTTTCTGTTCCCTTAAATTTAGAAAATACTAGATCATAGCAGGAACAGATTGTCACTGAAGTTTGCATCTGTCCTTCCTGATCATTTTCCAGGAAGATGGTACCACTCCTCACAAACTGGTGGGTGTTATAATTCCCAAAGTAGCAACAAGCTCTATCTGCTCCTACAGCTTTTTGGCTTATTTAGTGGTACCAAATGTAGCCACAGATGCATAAAATTCTTGGATTAAATTAATATATTATCCAGTGAATCGTCCTGGCACTTCCAAGAGTCTGACAGGTTCAACAGAAGAAAAATAACCTAAGACAGTCAATCACTGGTCTTCAGGTGTCTCATTTTCAAATCATATCAGATACCAACCATAAATATTAAAATATGTGGAGTAGCTTGTTATCAAGAGCAATTTTTCTGTAATGAATAGTTAAATTTTCTTCTGTACAACATTGAACAGCTTTGCATCTCTTCTAAACTCTTAGCTGCTTCCCTAGAGAAATAAGTTTCTTCATGTGTCTCTCTAACTGTCAAAGCTCTTGGGCCATTTCTGCCAAATCACATAGAAAGACATCAGTATCCAAATGTTGACCTTATGTGGAAATTGGAGTTTCACTGCCAGTTGCAGCCAGGCAGGTAGGAGAAATAGGAAATTAATGGGAAAGCTGGGGCATGGTCAAACTAGGGTATGTGTCTGTAGAAAACCAGGTTTTAGTAATCCCAGAGTTCACAGAATTACACTTTTTGGAGCTCTGGGAAGAGATGCTAAAGTTAAATGATGACTTGATCAGACTACCTCCAACACATCACCCCTCTTCTATCTTCAGGAAGTCTGGGAAATTCGCTGGCATACCTTCGAAGTTTCTGTTTTAAAATAATTCTCTTGCTTTTCAGGGTTGTTTCAATGAGGATTTCTCCTCATAGTGGTGTTAGATTGGACGATTTCCTAGTTTTTTCTCTCAAAAAAGACAAAGGTCTTCGAAGCTCCTGTACCTTGAATATTATCTCCCACTCAGGAATCTTGTTGCCATTCAAAAAGCAAGCTTAACTGCTTTCATCAAGTCCTCTGTCTGCTAATGTCCATACAAAAAAAAAAAAAAAGGCAGTAGTATTTCAATAATCTTATGCCTTCAAGCTTTCATATAGGCATATTAAAACCAGCCCTTCTCCTTTATGGCAGGGGAGGGTAACACAACTGGTGAAGCCAGATTGATGCATGTTTTTTTGAGGGACTGTTGGGAACAGTTGTCTGTCAGCCTGGAGCTACAATAGTGGTACCACTAAGGCTTCCAAAATGTGCCCCTCAGTGCATTGAGGAATATCTCCATTTCTCTACCCCTTGATGAGCAGTTGTTTCTCGGAGTTCTCTGCTGGGTGTAAGGATGGCTGCCTTGGGAACTATCAGATGTTAAGTCTAACCTGTTTATTTCTAGAAACTGCATAATATCCTCCATCAATCTAGCTATTCTTGTTTTCCTTAACAGTAGTTTATAGCTGGTTTAAATAGGACAACTTGAACTGACCTGTCTCAATGGATTCTCTAATAGCTTGAAATTATACATGTGCTCCTCTTTGAATTTCCAGATCCATCTTCTGAGGATTAAGGGAATTTTCTTCATCTAGATTAACTGTAAAGTATGGAGGTGGGATCTGTTCCGTATTGTTGCACATGATTTCATAGGGACTTACCTGCCTTGTATTTCTTACCTTGTCTTTTAGTAGGGCCTTTTTTTTTTTTTTCAGTGGCCATATACATTTGCATGCAGCTAATATAAGAAAATTCCACAGGGAAGCCTTCAGTAAGTAGCTTTGGCATTGCTGTCCGAATAATTTCTAGCTGTCATGCTGCTTTCTCATCATGTTTTTTTGTTGTTGATGGCAATGTGTGTTTTTTCCAAAGAGCAATAAATCTAATCCAGAAGTGACATTCTTCTCTGCATGATGGAGAAATACCTTTTGGGTATGTTTTCTTTCATTTTTAAGACAGCTGGCACCTCTTAAAATATTTGCTTAAAGAAATGAGAGAACTTATCAAACAGTGAGTAACAGAGCAGCAGGTTTCCTAGGGAGGGTTTGCTTTCAACCTTTTCAAATAAAGGGGGCTGGGAGGTGAAGGCTGGGAAAGTCCTTTATGTATGAAGAGTGTTTGGACAAAATATTATAATATTCCAGTCCCTTCCACTTTATTGTGTGGTGGTGGCATGCCAAATCATAAACCTTGAAAAGATTAGTTTTTCTTCTGAAATCAGATTACCTAGGGTTCTTAAATATATGAATACGTATGCTGAAAAACAAGTTTGATTTAAAGACTCTCAGTATTAATTTCTTTTGCCTGGGTTCAGGTATTTAGGGCCAGCATTACTTACCAGATTTCAGCCTGTTGCCAGCAGGCCTACTCAGAAATACAAAGAACTACTGAAAAATGAGGCAAACCCCACCATGGATACTTTATTTTAAATAAATTACTTGGAAAATTGGTATTTTTTTTCAACAATGTTTCTTTTCTTCACAATGATGTTAGAAAGTTCTGTCATTTATATAGTCATATTGGTTATATATGTTTGATCCAATACTTACAACTGAATGGTTTTTTAGTTTCAGAGTTAATTAGCTGACAATAGTAATTCATAGAAAAGATATTTGGACATTCTAGAGTTTTAGTATTAACTTTTAGCCCGAGTAAGATATTTCAAATTTATAGCACTAAAAACCTATGTCCAGAAACATAATTGGATTGGATGGGCAGGACTGGGGCCATGGTAAGGCTAAATAGCTCCTTGTATAGCAAAGCTGTAGAAGAAATCTGAACACGAGTGGAACGAGGCAAAGACTTAAACTAAGGTAGATGAATGAAAATGAGTAAATGTTATGGTTAAAAAGCAAGTGGAAAAGAGATCGTTCTGTGTAGGTTTTACTACACTCCTGTATTTGATTTTTTTTTACTCTAACTGACATTTTCAAAGGTAGTTGTGGGTTATCTACTGAGTAAAAATCTCTTAAAAAGGTGCAGGGAATGGATTTTCTTTATTTTACTTCCTCTGTAGCGGGGATATCTGAGGACAAATATTCTGCCCGCGGTGATTGCCATCAAAATTCCCATAGTTTTCAGAGAAGCGTGCAATCATATTGTCATAGCTTGGTGATTTAATATTGCCACCTGACTAGAGGTAACTTGAATAGTGCTTCAACTCTAACTGTAGAAGTAAAGGGCATTAGCTTGAAGTGTTTTGTTTTGCAGAATGTTAATTTCCATGGACCAGCTGATGAGCAAGGACTTAAGTTATACTCTCAATGACAGAGATGGAAGGAGTTCCTGTTCAATACTGACTGCTGAAAGTTCTGCAAAATTACAAACATGGATATTTTAGGTTTTAAAGGCTTTACAATAGAAGTTCTTAACCCAAAGTTAAATATTTTTTATGCAGTAACTGTCTGGAGACTACACATTACAAACTGGCATTGATTTGTTACACCTAGACAGTTTCATGCACAGTTAGAAAACCACTGTGCCATCATAATGGGCAGTAGATAGTTAAAGGCCTATGTGCAGGTATATTTTTTTTCTGAGGAAGATACCTAATAATTATTCTTGGTTATCTTCAAACTTCTGTTTGCAAAACAAGGCATTATCATGTAAAGAAGATCTAAGCTTATTTAAAAAGCGTTTATTGTCAGACATTTTTAAGAGGCTTGAAATTGTTATATGTATGCACTACAGGAAAGTGTTTGGTTTTGGAGGTTAACTCTGATGCAGATTGCTGCTATCAGGAACTCGTGCTCTGTATGTTGATCGTAATTGCATTTGGTTTAGACACTCATAGTTTAATTTCTACTGACACTTGTGTGATTCAAATTTCCTTAAAAGAAAGGAAAGCAGAAGTGCCACTGGATGTTAAATGCAACTGTGGTTCAGAAATAAAACCTTTTTTTCTCCAATAGGTTCCTATTTGAAAGCAATTAAACAGACTATATTGAATTAGTTTTTGAGTAATAAAACCTGTCATATATGCTAGAGTGCTGTCCCTGGAGATGCTGACTTCTGTGGCTCTGCCATTTTGCTTACACAGTTTTAGCTGGACATTATTAATGCTGTATGATAGCAATTCTGTTATAGAAAGGGCTAAATATTGGAGGGAGTTGTGAGACAGCAGAAGCATATCAGAGCTATCTTGGAAACGGGCAACTGCTTATGACTAGTGTTAGGTTTTGCTAGAGCTGGATTGATCCACCTCTCCTGAGAGAATGAAAAGCACTTTCTGAAAAGAAGAATAAGGGAGAAAAATGACCATGAGGGACCACTAACAACCACAAAAAACCCAACAAGGGTTAAATGGTTAAAAGCATAAGGAAGAGCACCAATGGAAAATGATGAGTGAAACATTCCTGGCAACATCTGTTGCTGCCTAAAAGTAGCCAAGGAAGAAACAAATGCTTTTTCCAAAGATATGACAAGCTAAGTAACTGGAAATAATCCTTCCTTTCCCCTCCACCTCATCTCCTTCCCTCAGCACTGTGAACAGTTGGACTGGACAGGGTCAGGAGGCATCTGGCAATGGAATTCTGTGGCTTTGGTAGGGCAGTGAGAGAGGAGTCTACAAGTAAAATGAGGGGGAGGATCTGCTGTACACACACAATACTGAATACGAGGATTTTTTTCCAGATCAGAGAAGTCCCCTTCCTTCACCAAGTAAATGAATATCAGCCATCCAAGAACAAGGCCCAGGTAGTGCCACTCTCCAGACTGAGTGTGTCTTGGAGTACATGGCAATCCACTGCTACCCACCGCTGTGTGAGTGGGTACTCAGTGGAGGGCTTCCCAGCACTCAGAGGGGGTATTGTTCTACTTGGCTGTCTTTGTCTCATCTTGGACTTCACCTGTCAAACTTTCTGTGAGGGATCAGCAGTGGGCCCAGGTCAGCCTATGCTGGTGGTGTGGAGAACATCTTCCTGTGGAGGAAGGAAGTGCTGGGCCTGCAAGTTATATCTGACACTAGAAAAAGGCATAGCTCATGTAACACAGGTTATTGGCTGAGTTCAAGTTCGGAAGTAGAATGAGTCGCCCACCAGTGATGCTGTGACCAGTGTTCATTTTTCCAGGGAAAGGAGCGCCAACAGAAAATACACTGACTATTCCCACTTAAATAAATACCTCTTAAACTAATAGCTGGTGTAAAAATAAATAAATAAATGCAATTAGAAAAATATCTCTGGACCTATTTTCTCATCAAGGGATAACATGGTAATAGTTTCATGGTGACTCACCAGCAGAAAAGTGTGTAGGAGAGAGTGGAGTCTTTGCACTCCAGTGAGAAAGAGCTGATGGGCAAGAGCAGCTGGGAGAAGATGAGATGGCATGTGGATGACCAGAGCTTATCACTGCTCTGTACTCCTTGGTCTCTCACAGAGACTCAAGGTGAGCAAAAACATCCCTTGCTGGGATCCCCTTCTCCATTGGTGCTGGACAGCAACCACTGCTGCTAGAATAAAGTCCATCTCCCTGGCCATGTCTTGGACCTGTTCCATTTTTCACCATATGCTCATTTTTTGTCATCTCTTCCATACTATAACACTGTGGATGCTGAAAGAGCATGAAAGGATTATAGAGGATACCTGCTTGCCTCTTCCCTTTAGTATCTGACCATAGAGTCATTGCCTACAAATTATTTTTGAAGCTGCTCTACAGTTTCCTGCAGCATCGCTTTCCAGAAGTTCCCTACTTACTGTATAAAGAAACACTTTCTTGTACCTATTTTAAATTAATTTCTTCATGCTTCATAGCTTTCTAAAACTATATTGACTTTTACAAAACAAAGTATTAAATACTGAGTTTTAAATCCATCTTACTGGGAAACTTGAGAAAGAGAAAGATTAAGTAGCTCATGGTGTTATAAACCAAACTATTGGTTACAGTTGTTATAGTTTTGCTTAATATTGTTTGGCTTATAAATCAGCATTCTGATTTGCTGTCAGAGTTCTATAATACCCAACAACTTTACCTTTTCTAGTAGGTTCTTATTTGAAAGAAATTAAACAGAATATACTGAATTTTTGAGTTCTATGTTAATAAATCCTGGCATATACGTTAGAATGCTGTCCATAGCTACTTTACACTGATACAATAATGCAATAGGCTCTGTCCCAGTGAAGTGAAGGTTCATGTTCCATTGATATGTTCCATACCTGAGGTAGTTGGTTCACAACTGCTGTAATGCTAAAAGGAAATATGTAAAATGTTCATACAACAAATTGTGCTTCAATATACTGACAGGCTTCCAAGTGTTCATGATGTAAATATATACAACAATATAAGGTTTATTTCAAATCTGAAAGATGAACTATGTTTTCACCTTCTAGGCAAGGCCAAACATGCAGCCAATCTTAATGAATAAGGGCCAGATAAACTATTTCCAACACATTAGTCGGTTTAAGGTAATAAGATACTTCATATTTTAAAACAGCATCTTGACAAGCATCCCTCTTTGACATGCCCCCTCACAGACTGTATTTACATAATATCAGAGCCAAAACATCCTTATCAGTAGAATGGCTGAAGTGTTCATAAATATTATCATATTTTAGGATATCCTGGCTCATTTGTTACTGTGATTGTGTGTTGAAGGAAGTATACTGGGTTACAGAAGAATGGCACTAATCACTACAAAGAACAGCCCAGTTTCTTCAGTGAAGTAAAAATCATTGAGATTTTTTTTTTCTTCCATGAAGAAGGGAGTCATGATTCCAGAGAAATAGCAAGCTATCCTTCCTAAATGTTCTTATGTAAACTCCAGCAATATGAGCTTGTGTGGTTCACCAAGTTAGACTCTTAAATAAGTTTGAGTTTGGTTTCATTTGGGATTTTGTTTGGGTTTTCTTTGTTGGAGGGGGGACCCCAAAAATCCCCACAAGGCTGAAGATTTCTGTGGTGCTATCATTAAGAGGATGTTCAATATTGTTAGTGGAGCCAAGAGTTCAGTTCAATCCTTAATTCAAAGGTTTGATACACTTCAAGAAGAATAAGGTGGAAAAGAGCAATAAGCAGTGAAAAAAGGAAGCAATTGCCTTTATAGAAAAGCATGGCAACAAAATTCCAAATTCAGTAGAGGTTGCACTAACCTTTTATAGTGAACAACAAATGCCTGTTAAAGAGACATGAAAATTAGATATTCAAAACCACAGACAAGCAGAAGCAGACCATCCAAGAACTCCAGAGGGCAAATAATGTAAGTGAGATTCTGAATCACTGCTGGTGAACTATTGATATTCCTGTAATGGAGTCAAAATATTGATGGACAGAAGCCCTAAGACTCAATTCAAATCACACTTTCCTGAATTTAGGAGCTGTTTAACATAGATTGAGTAATCTGCTGTCTGTCGGGCTTGGTCATGTCATATACACAAATGAAATAAAGCTATCAAATTGCTTTCTAAAGGGCTGCAAAACCTTCTGTAAAAGTAGCCACTAGTAATTAATGTCAGAGAGACGAAGCGTTTACCTACCTTAGAAATACATTTACCCTCATACTGACACGTTATACTGGGATACTTGAACAGAAATTAACTACTTACGGCAAGCATTAAGTGCAAACAATTCATTTAGATATCATGCATCCTCATAGTCACCTGCTAAGGCAAGCACAAGTCATTAAGTTTTTGCTGCCTTTTACAGCTGATTTTTTTTTTTACAGTGATGGAACTGAGAGGTTACATCAAGTTAAACCACACTTGATGAAAAAGAAATGTATAGAGATGAACAACAGAAGATGTAAATGTTAAACTGTTGCTACAGTTGCATATTGTCATTTTTAGAAATCAATCTTACTGTTCTATAGTCATTGCCTGAAATACGGCATAAAACTGAATAGTTCTAAGCACTAGCTCTACAGCTATTATGTGAACAACACCCTTGGACTGTTTTAAAATTATAGATGAGCATGATTTCCTGGCCTGCTGAAATCAGATCTAGTGGTTTGTTAAGTCAGTAATCTTTGAGGGTGATAACAAGGAACTGTGATCTCCCAATGTTTTTTGGAAGGCATTTTAGCATGACTGTATGCTATGCCTGTTTTGCTGTTCATGTGGATTTGGCCAAGCTTGGGTTAAAAAAGACACATTTGAAGCTTGCTATGCCTTTAGGGGTTCCCCCCAAACCCCAAACTAATGTGATAATCTCAATGTTACCACAGCTATACTTTCATTCCTACAAAAGGTCTTTAGCTGAAAACTTGTTTAAGAGGGAGAGCAAACCTAAACAGTCCAAGGGGAAGGGTCTGAAAAGATGATTTAAAAGTGTCCTCCTGATTTGCCATTTTGTATCCCAGGGCAGTATCAGATCTATTATCAGCCCCTGAGGAACTCCATTCATGACCAGCTGCCAGTTTGACTTTGAGCCATTAACCACCACCCCCTGGGCTTGACAATTCAGCCAGATACGCACCCATCTTGTGGTCCATCTGTCCAATTCAGATCTTACCAGATTGTCAGTGAGGAGGGTGTCATGGGAGACTGTGTCAAAAGGCTTGCTAAACTCAAGGCAAATGGCATCCTCTGTTCTGAGCAAATTGTTCCCTTACAGAAAGCAACCAGATTGGTCAAGCGGGACTTACCCTTGATAAATTGATGTTGGCTTTTTCCACTGACTTTCTTGTCCTTCATGTACTTCCACAAGCACCTGTTCTTTCTTTTATAGTTCAGGGCATAATTAGTCTTCCAGATGTTGAGCTCTTAGGGCTTCTTTGTGTTATTCTGGTATTTTTTGGCACATGTGAAAGGGATTAATAAGATTATTAATTTTGCCATGGAAGGTATCTGGAGTTGCTGAGTTCTCTAACTTCATAACAAAATCCCTTTAGAGTTCAAAATTAATACAATATATTAACTGTTTTAACTGTAGTAAAATACATTAACTATTAGGATTGTATTTAGTAAATTGATAATCTACATTTTTATGGCTAACTTTGAAGAGAAATTTTGGCCATTTTTACTTCTGAAAACTATGGAAAATACAAGAAGAATTCTTATAAAAACAGTCCTTTTACTATAACATACTTCCAGATACTTACTGCAAGTCAGGTTTCAGAGAAATATTGAGTGAGCTGTTTGCAGGAAATGTCTTCTGTAGTTCTGAAAGAACTTATCAATACTACATATTTTCCTTTTTCCTTTATTAACCTCTTGAAATGAAACTTCTAGTTTGAGTATGGGATGTATTTAGACAATCCCTTAAAGTCTTTCTACTTGCTTATGAACAGGGAAAGCTAAATGTCACTGCTCTGTCTAATCTAATGAGTAATGTTGCATTATGGTCAGTGCCTGTTTTGAGCCAGTGGGAGCAATAGACTGGCAAGATATATATTTCCAAGACATAGAATCAGGTATATAAAATAAAGAATAAAATCGCTATTAAAATTATGGAAGCATCATTCCCTTCCACTGCAAGTCAAAAAGCTTACATTAACAATTTGTTTCAACTCAGGGTGCCTGGTGGCCCTTTACTATCCTCTTTTATAGCTCTGGAAACTATCACAAACCTTTACAGAACCAGATTTTGAAATCTATGCATGTAAGTTTAGAATCTTAAACACGTGGCTTGACAGAAGAGAGCTTGTAAAGTTCTCAGTGATTTTTTTTTTTTTTTTTTTTTTTTTTTTTGTGCCAGTAAACCAGTGATTTGGGACCCTTCTTCTGTGCATAATTTTACATAACAAAGATGTGGTGAGGGGGAAGGAACCTTGATCTGAATATGTCTTGTTTTCTTTGTGTACTAAATCATAAACTCTTGAATTGCAATTGTCAGTCTCTAGCTGAAAGTGCGGTTAAATTTTATCCATCTCAATAGCAGGTAGTAAGTGCTTTGGCAAAGACTGCAGAACGTATAACTTTGTATATGCTTCCTAAGTGCATTTGTTGGTGCTGACCACCTTTTTTTCTATATGGTATTAACATGTGCAATGTATTAAACATTTTGCAACTTGTTCATGATTGAAAATCTTGTAGCTTCTCTACTGCTTCCAAATAATAAATTTAAAAAGCTGAAGTTTTTCTCAGTTGTGTAAATTTCTAGCATTTTGCTGGGATGGTACTTCACTGAAGCTCAGGCTTTTAGTCTTAGGATCCCTAAATTTCATAACCATAGAATCATTTAGGTTGGAAAAGGCCTTTAAGATCATCAAGTCCAAACACAAACCTAACAGTGCCAAGTCAACCACTAAACCATGTCTCTAAGCACCACATCCACACGTCTTTTAAATACGTCCAGGGATGCGGACTCAACCACTTCCCTGGGCAGCCTGTTCCAATGCTTGATAACTCCTTTGGTGAAGAAATTTTCCCTGATATCCAATCTAAATCTCCCCTGGCACAAAATAAGACCATGTCTTCTTGTCCTGTCGCTTGTTACTTGGGAGAAGAGACCGACCCCTACAGCCAGTAGTAGAGAGTGATAAGGTCTCCTCTCAGCCTTCTCTTTTCCAGGCTAAACAACCCCAGTTTCCTCAGCTGCTCCTCACAGGACTTGTTCTTTAGACCTTCCACCACCTTCGTTGCTCTTCTAATGGGAAGTACTACAATTTAACTTTCATCATTTAATTAAAATTCTGAAAGAATATTTCTCAGTATCATTCCTTTCAGTTAGTAAGCTTCTAAATACTGCCATGTGAAAATGTATCTTTTTGTTAGTAGGCCCAATCAACTGAAACAAAATTGAATTAGCTGATGAAGTAACTAAAGCACTACTAAATTCACTGAATTTGCCCCAATTAACACTTTCTAAACTGACCCCAAATTGACACAAAAATACCCCAATAATATTATTTTCTAAAGATCCTGATGTAATAGAATCAGAGTTGGTCAGGAAATGTTTGAGTGTAGAGGTACCTGGGTTTAGAGGCAGGAAGTTCCTAATGATTGATAATAAAATTCTAATGACATTTTTGTTCAAGACTCCGATGATTAGCTGCAATGTCCTTTTCAAAGGCCATCTTGAATATTTGCATCCTGGCGCTCAGCTGTGATTTAATGTAAAGCTGTGCTTTCTGTGAACAATGGCAACAGCAGGCATGATTCTGTCAGGAGATGACAAGGCTTTTCATTGTGAGGTTTTCAGTTTAAATGTTAATTCCTGTAGGAATTCCTGTCTGTGTAGCAAGTCCCATGCTGATTCCCATTAATCCATAGCTTGCAGAAGCATAACAAAGTTGAAAGGTGCTTTCAAGATCTTTTAATGTATAAGGTACTTTGTCTAATAGCTTATTGAGTACTGCTTGAGTGAAAAATCTATCAACATTCCAGCACACTTGAAGTACTTCAGATTTAAGGCTGCGTATTTGAAAGATGTATGATTTTGTAGCATGATTTTGTCATGACCATAAGCACATCCCCGACTAAATAAAACCAACATAGGAGAGGGAGATTATTTTCAGCAAGTCTCTATTATCTCTGATGTGGCATGAAACAACTTTGTTCTGGGAAATGAAGCAACATACATGGAAAAGCTGAAGGACAAAGAGATTATCTGTTGGACTGAGCTCAGGGCTACAAGCAAAGAAACTGCCAGCTAAACAGAAGTCCATGAATATACAAACACAGCAGTGCTGTGCTGAACCACGTCCCCAGCCCTTCTGCCCACATACTCAGACAAGACAAGCAAGCAGGAGGGCAGGAACTGGCAGAGCAGTTTTTCTTTGTTGTGCCTCTGAACGTTGTATCAGACAGAATCTCCCCTTTACTTTTTAAGTGAGCTAAAAAAAGAAGAGGCATTAGGCTTTCTTCTTTGGATTAAGCAGTTAAAAAAAAGCACGGAAAAGGAACACCCCCTGTGGGTGGCTGCAGACTCCTAGTTCAAAGTTTGTCTCTACATTAATGACATTTTTGCTCCACCTACTGGTAGGAAGGTTTGGAGCCTTGTGAATTGCCATCAGGCACTTGCACCTCCTTCTACAACTAGTCCTCTTGTTCCAGTTTGAAGGTTAAATTTCACTATGCAGAAAGAGAGAAAAAAAAAGTCCATACCTGTTTCTAAAATTTGGAAGTGAAAGAGAAGTTGTAAGTTTACGGGGGAAAGAAACATCATGGCTCAAAAATATAAAAATAGAGAAGTGTTTCCTGTAGTGAGGGAGACTGATGCTTATAATTTTGGGGGGTAGAACAAAAACCAAAACCAAAGTAAAAAAAAAAAAACCACCTCCAAAACACTCTACAACTTTGTACTTTAATTTTTTTGTTGTTAATTGTTTTATTGTCTAAAATCTGTCTTGCTACGGCAAAGCACAAAACTGTTTGTCCTTATGCCAGCTTCCTTTCTAGCCTTATTGGCATAAGGGAGCTGACAGTGATTCTGAAATACTGGTTTGATATCAGTGAGCATGTCTCAGTTTTGATGGCTCGTTTTGCCACGTTTCTTGATTACTGGCTGATGTCAAGAAAAATAGGACTTCTGAATTTATCTGCACAGCTGTTGTGATTAGTTATGTTTGGTTTTAAGCCAGGAGGTTCTCAAAGGTTTACTCTGCTGTTTCTGAAGTTGTCAGCTCGCTGCCTCTGTCTTGTTAGAATGATATCCAAACACTGATTTGTTGGATGTATTGTTTCATTCTTGCTCACTGGACTGAAGTCAATGAATAAGCTTCTTTGAGAATTACCGATTCAACAGCTGTAGCTTTCTTTTCTGATTGCAAGTGAGGTCTTCGTAAGAACACTGTGCAGTAATATCATGACAAATCTTTTACAAGTTTTATGTGATGAAGTTCATATCAGAGTATAAAATCAGATTGCAGTTTTTCAAAAAGGAAAAAGTCACAAGTCCACTAGTAGCCAAGGTTTCATTCTGTAGATATATTTCATAGAATCATAGAATGTTTTGGGTTGGAAGGGACCCCTAGAGGTCATCTAGTCCAACCCCCCTGCAGGAGCAGGGACACTGCTAACTAGATCAGGTTGCTCAGAGCCCCGTCCAACCTGGCCTTGAATGTTTCCAGGAATGGGGCCTCCACTACCTCTCTGGGCAACCTGTTCCAGTGTTTCACCACTCTCATTGTAAAGAACTTCTTCCTTATATCTAGTCTAAACCTACCCTGGTTTAGTTTAAAACCATTACCCCTTGTCCTGTCACAGCTGGCCCTACTAAGAAGATTTTCCCCATCTTTCCTGTAGGCCCCCTTTAGGAACTGAAAGGCCGCAATCAGGTCTCCCCGCAGCCTTCTCTTCTCCAGGCTGACCAAGCCCAACTCTCTCAGCCTTTCCTCATAGGAGAGGTGCTCCAGCCCTCAGATCATTTTTGTAGCCCTCATTTAGTTGCACTAAGTACAATGCTTTCTCTATATGGAGCAGCATATTTGAATTCATGTTAAACCATGCCCTGTTAAACAAAAAACACAAAATCACAGAACAGGTAAGGTTGGTAAGGATGTTCAGGGATTATCTAGACGAACACTCTCACTGAAGTAGGGTCAGCTAGAGCAGGTTGCTCAGGGCTGTGTCCAGTTGAGTTTTCAATATCACCAAAGATGGTATTTTGGTGATATTCACTCCACAGCCTCTCTGGGCAACTGTTTCTCGTGTTTGTCACCCTCACCATAGAGAAGCTTTATACACAAACAAATCTGAGCCCACAAGAAGTTATGTTAGTATTTCACCATACATACACCATAGTGAGATACCAAGTGAAGTGCTTCTGTATCCTCTGCAGGACTGGATTATTATGACTAAAACCATAAAAAGAATTAAGCTGCCTAGCACAGGACTGGAGATAGGAGTCATGTCCCTGAGTCTGCAAATGGAATCAGAAAACACCATTATGCTTTTGTCCCACTGCTATTCAATGAAGAAACTCTCCCCTTGCTCCCACCCCTCCCTATAGATGCCTGTCTCTTTGATTCTCTAGGCTCCCTAGTTTCTGAGTCTGTCCACACTTCCACAAATTTAACAGAATTTATGAACTATTCAGAGGCTAAACAAAGAATCAGCCAACCTGTTGTCCTCTAGATATAATGCAGATGAAAAGGATAAGTGGTTTTCAGCAATTTTAACAGGAATAGATACCAGCTCTTACAGTCGTCAAGGCTCTGGAAATGCCTTCTTGCAGTCTGAAAGTGTGTAAATTCCAGAAAACACATCAGTAAATATTATGAGCTAGAATGAATAATTGCATAAATGACAACTCTGAGGCAACCAGAGAATTTGTAGGGGTATTCATCAGAGAATTTGCAGCTTTATGTATTAACTGATTATTCTACTAAACAGCTATGTTACAGCTGAGTTTACTCTGACTTAGTGCTGCAGTATCAGACACTGTGCGGCAAGGCTAGAGCAGGAAATACACACATTACACACACACACACAAGCACACATACACACACAACACACAAAAAAACACTCTGCATTTTAAAGTTCTAAGCTACTAATCCCAGTTATATAATAAAAAATAATTACTGGGTTTCTGAAGCAAAATATGGTGAAAGGCAAAACAAAAAGTTATGTTTTCTCTATCAAAAAGGTGAGAGGGACCTAGTGATGCTCTAAGTAGTGGCATTGATCAGGTGTAACTGAGTGACATAATGCTGCAGATTTTTTTTTCTCTCTGTTCTTCCTTTGGTCTGCTCTTGTACGGGTTGTGATGGTTTTTGTGTCTTCTCAGTGGTGGCTCTAATTCCTCTGAGCTGATGGGGATCTCAAAGGGTAAGCACAGGTTACTTCCAGTTTTCTTGTACGCTTTCTGTTCTGGTTTTGGGCTTAGTGCCAGCATGTCTGCCATCCATACCTAGCACAAGAAAGAAAATAAAGATTTTAACAGGCATTAAAAAGTTTTGCTGGGGATAGACAACATTGTCCCTAAGGTAGAACTACCTCTGTTTCTGATTATGTCCTTTGTGTTTTCACTGTAAAAGGATGTTCATGCATGTTGGATACATGGGGTTTGTTCTTTTCCTATTGCCCTAAAACTGATCATTCCAGCTTTCAAGGTTGCATTCCTTTAACAAAAAGTAAAACTGATTTTTTGTGGTTGGTATTTATACCCTTGGGGATCTCTGTTACCACCTGTATTCTCAAGCCCTCTCTGTCATCCTGTGCTTGTAGTCTTGGAGGTCACTGGTACAGAACAATAGTGACCATCCTGACTACCACTAGTTAGAGAAGTGGCTTGTAAGAAACAGGCTGTTGTCTTACTTTTTTTCTGAAAGGACATCTGTTATGATGTAAGGTTTTTATCCATGCACATCAAAATACACTCATAAAACTATCAGCCTTTTCTGAATATCAGAATCTTAACTTTGCAATTAAGACAATTTTATCTGACAAGAATATCAGGAGTGTTAGTAGAGTTCAGGAGATTCTAAGAAACAGATTAAAATTACAATAATAGATTTCTATTCTTTTGACTATTATGATAACACTGGAAAGAATTTGAACATGTATCTTAGCACTGTTACATCTGTTCCCTTAAAGTGAAGAAACTTTCTTAGTAGAGTGATCCACCATGCTATGAAAAATACCTCAGTGAAAAGACTTGGGTAGTCTTAAGGCTGCATTTTTTTCTTTTCAGCAGAAGAATGGATCATTTGGACAACTAAAAATATTAAGTATTTGAAAATGAAGCATAAGCATATAAAAATAATTAAAGGCTTAACTAACTTTGACTAATTGCGGATATTTGAGGTCAGGTAAAAGATTTCAGGAAAACAGATTTTTTTCTGCCAAGAGTTATAATAAGATAACATAAAAAATACCAAGACTGATAGCAAAGCAGTACTGATGTAATGCATATAGTTAACATTTTGGTTTTCTGAAGAGTGATCAGAGTAAAAAGACATTTTTAAAATCTATGAACAGCAGTAGTTAAGGAAACTGAAAAAGTAGGGCTCTGGAATGTAAAAGAAGGGAGAAAAGAGCAAAGTAGTGATCCATACAGAACCTTAAAGAAGAAGTTATTACTGGTAATGCGTGAGTAGAACAGAATTTATATATGAACATGTAGAATTTTTAAACTCTTGTACTATGGATAGAAGTATGGATAGAACATGCAGTAGGTTTAGAGAGTGTGTGTAGGAGTGTGGATCCAAAAATGAAATGAAGGAAACCAGTACTCCTACTGTGTATTTGATGTTCAGATTTGTATTCTCAGTATGAAGTTCTTTAACCCTAATGCCCTTATCGTATCATGGAATTATATTCCACATTTCAATGGAATGCTATCCATCGCAAGAAAGCATGCTTTTTAAAACCTGTATTTACTGAAATGAACTGTTATAAGAATTATGTCATAAACTTGTAATTTGATAAGAACTGCAGATTTCATGGTTAAGAATATTTTAAGTGCATAGAATTCCTTCTGTCAGTTCCCAAGATCTGCAATAATTTTAAAAAAATAGTGAAAAAAATTTCTTGTTGGACTGAGGTATTTTTCTAAAGGTGTACTGAAGTAAACAATCTGTGTGTAATAAATTACCTTAGAGTAGTCTTAACCGTCTTGCCCTGATGTAAAATTCTACTGAAGTTAAAGAAACTGTACTGGCGGAAAGAAGTAATGCATCTTATTCACACTGTGTACCCTTGGCCAAGAATTTTATCTCCAAGTAACTCCTGGGGAGGAGGAAGACAGGTTCAAAATTTATGAAGTGGCATGTGTTAATCTTCTCCAGTTAAAAACTGTATTGCATTTTGATTGGCGTGTACCTCAGAGCGTACAACTTTTTTCTGCAGATGCTTTATTAAAAACCAATTAACTTTCAGTATAATCAGGTATTTAACTTATCAGTTATGCAGTGAAAAATGTTGGGGGTGATAGCAATGACAAACAGGCTTACCAACTAATCAGCTGTCTAATTAATTTGAAAGTCTTTCATGTTTAATAAAAATTATGCATAATATCAACTGTTTAAGTCTTGGTGAAACATATACCTGTAGAAAAGCCTTTGGGAAGGTTTGGTCTGAAATATGTTGAAAAGGTAGTTGAAAGGTGCAAGGATGCTATGTTACAAACCATTTTTGTTTCCTCTTTCTTATGTAACCTTCCTCAGAGGTTAATAGAAAAATCTAGGAAGAGAAAATGATTTAACTACAGTTCATTAATAAACACCTTTTTCAATGATGTGAGAAGAACTGGTGTTTCAGGAGAGACCTGCACCTGTAATCGGGGAATTTTTAATTTCCTGATAATTCCAGAGCAGATTAATATTTTTCTCCAGTTATTTACAAACATGATCACTTTTTCCTCATTTCTTCCCAGGCAGGCAACTATTGGGCATAACTGGCAGGGTTTGGGTATCAGGGGCTGCAGGATGCCCTGTGTGGGAGGAGGCCAGGAACTGCCCTGTGCCAGCCAAGCCTTGTCCAGCTGACTTAGCAACAGATAGAAGCAGCTCATCGTGCACCAAAACTTCAGTCTGAGAAGCACACGGCACCACTGCTCAGACATCATTAAGAAAGGGCAATAGCTGTGGGGAGCAGGAGACATAAAAAAAAAAATGTGAGGAGGCTGTCGCGGATGGAGTGAGAGGGAGGCAAAAATAATGTGGTTTATTGGTGTAAAACAGTGAGTTAACAAAGTTCAGTGGTAACTGCGACAATAGTTTGAGATTCGATGGCAAGGTACACTATGTTATTTACTGCACAGAGGACAGGGTCAGACAAAACTGTCAGGGAGACCCTCCCGTTGAGTCACGAGGTTCGGAAAAGATCCCCTTGCTTTCTAAACTCCCTCAGAGAGGAGTCTAGGTGCGGCTGGATCCAATCCTAGTCCCAGACTTGGTCAACGGTTTATGTCTAAAGGATTATATATGCGCAATTAATCCTTTATGTCACTTAGCTAAGATTTCCAAGTTAGCATGCTGTTAGTCACTTACCGAGAATCTGTCGTGGTAAGGAATCTCTCAACCTCAAGGAGTAACCTTGAGAGGCGTCCCTGCTCAAGGGGAGATCCTGGCGTGCAGCCCGCTGCCGTGCAGGAGAGCTCAAAGGGCTCTTGGGCTGCTCACTATGTATGGGGGTAAGATGATTGGCTCATAGTCATATTTGCATACTGACCACGGTGCTTAGATGGGCACATTCCACAACAGCCCTTGGCTATTGTGTTGTTATCTGTCTTCCCCCGCATCCAGTGGGTGCATCCTTCACGACCAGACACAGACCAGATGCATCTATCACCACAGCCACAGGTGGTTATCACTGGAAAGAGGTCAAAGGAGGGGGAGTCAGAGACGAGGGGGGAGCACACCGCCACAGAGGCACAGGAGTCAAAAAAGGAGATACATGAGGACATGAGAAGAAGTATATTTTGCAGAAACCAGAGATGGAAGTGCAGGAGACACATGGAAGAAGACATGGCTGGGGATGCAGCTGGAGACACACTTTGGAAGGGGATGATCAATGCTGGAGGAGGTCTGAGGTACTGCAGAACAAGGACAACCCTGAGTTACTGCAGCCCATGGTAGAGCCAACTGCTGAAAACTACGGGAGTGGAGACTTGAAAAGGGGAAGGGGAGGTGATGAACTGAAGTTGAGCCTGTGAAACTGGGAGAAAAGGTGTTACCCTAGGTGTCTGTGTAATTGTATGTGTTTTTTTTCCTCAATACCTAAATCAGTAATTGAAAGGTTATGGTAATCAGCAATAAATCAAATGAAGTGAAATTCCCCAAGTCAAGACTGTTTTGTCCATGACAGTAATGGAAATAGAAATGTAACCTAACTTCAGAATCTTTTTTTATTAAATTCACTGTCTTCTTTTGCATGTTAGCTAAACCAAATTCAATTAGCAAAATTTCTGTAGACATACTCTTTTATGGTGGTAGTATTTTCTAAGCAGTTTGGACTGAGCATGGCTTTGAAGGTTTGTGGGTTTTTTTCCCCTCTGGTTTGACTATGCAAGAATTTATGTAGGGATATGTATACAGGTATAGCTAGTGGAAAATGCATTGCTCAACTTGAATGTTTCTTGCACAGCCTGGAGAGCAGAACTATAGTCTGGACGACCTGACTGCCTAAGAAGTGCATTAGGAACACACTTTGAGAGCTCAAATACAAGCAAATGTAAGTCAGACAACTGAAGCAGGTAACATTATCCTGAACTGTCAATCCAGCCTTTCTTTAGGCTCTTTCAGAGGTTGAATAGATAGCTAAATTGCATATTAATCACTGCTTTCAATTTCACTTCATATCCCTAGCTATTAAAAGAAACTGTAGAGGATTTTTAGATTACCTTAGCAGAGATAGGGAATAGTAGCAATTTAGCTACCAGCTAAGTTTACCAGCAAGTGTGTATGTGGCTCAGCAATTGCTTCTGTAACGACAGCAGGTTGATGAAGAAGGAATGGTGGTTTAGAGATT
Source organism: Egretta garzetta (assembly GCF_000687185.1). Taxonomy (NCBI): domain Eukaryota; kingdom Metazoa; phylum Chordata; class Aves; order Pelecaniformes; family Ardeidae; genus Egretta; species Egretta garzetta. Next base: position 1,266,083 of record NW_009259316.1, on the reverse strand, counting down.
ACCTGGGAGTAGTAGCAGCTTTTCTTGTGACTTAAACTGAGTCATTCTTTGTTTCAGAAAAGGATCTAAACCAAACACTAGACTACAGAGAAAGGTGCCTACAGCTAGCCACTGGGAAATGTAATTATGGGTTACTGAAAATCTTCCAGCTGTTCTAGTTATAAAGAATGGCTTCAGATATCTACAGTAAAATAAAAGCCCCGCTGTCAAACTATTGAGAGAAATTAAATGACACGAGTATCTCTTTGAAGGATTTCAACATGCAGCTTTTGTGTGCAAACACCTGTTTGTCAAGGGACTGTTGATAGTTTATAAAAAATGTTCATAGTTCATAGTTTATAAAAAATTCAAAGTTCACTGATGAGGACTGGAGCATGACTTTGCTAGGATACTCAGATAAGAAAGAGGGTTTGACTTTTCTTTCTGTTCCTAGAGATTTATACACTTCTGTCTGACATTAAGCACATAAAAGAAACCTAGAACAGAGACCAGAACAGAAAACTATCTTGACTGAATCTCAGCTGGTTTGGCAGGTAGCAGAACTGTTTCATTTCCTTACCTCACAAAGTGTTTCAACCACTGAGCTGTTCCAGTCTTATAGGTATGAATCCTACATACTGTGATTAGCAGGGAACCTAATGTCTTGATGAGTTATAATCTGTTGCATTGGTTTTTAATTGCTAGGGATTTCAACAGAAAATCCTGTAGTAGGCTTGGACACATCTGTGTGTTGTTTGTGCAGGCTTTGCACACAGTAGATATTTAAGAGCACAAAATCACACGGAACAATAGTATAGCTTCTTCATGAACAATGACAAGAATATTTATGCACTCCTTTTACTGTTCAGCCCAAGTTGCCACATGCCTGTCTCTGAAAGCCTGGGGATAGGCAATGAAATCCTCTCATGGCTACTGCACAGAACATTTTCACATCGAAATCACAAGCTAGAGTGATGAAGGAGACCCTTTGTCATTGTATCAAAAATTCAAAGTCTGGACACAGAGATAACATTTTAAAACATGCAAATTTTAATTCACAGTATAACAAGCAAATGAAGGTAACAAGAGGTATGTCAGAACTAAAAAAAAAATGCAAGGGTTGCTTACATTATAAATCCAACCATCCTCTTGACCATGACATACAAGGTTTTATGCCTAAACACATGCACACATACATCTCATCTCCCAGGGAGTTTTTCCTATTTCTCTCCTGTACTGCTGTTCTTTGTTTGACACAACAGGTTACTCAGGGACTGTGGCCTGCAAGACCTTAGGGAGGTCTGGCGGGAGCTGTGCAGTCCTGACACTCTCAGTGCTGCCTCTGGTCTTCGCCACTAGGGTCCTCTCTGCACCATTGCTTTGCCTTATCCCTGCTCCTTTCCGAATACAAATAGGAACCATTTGCATTACAGACATGTTTCTACGTGGTCACTTGGTTGTTTCTATGCATTTTTTGACTGTTTCTTGGTGGTCTCTCCCCATTTTAGTCTAAATGGTCAGCTCTCTATCATTCAACCACACTGCGTTGTCTAGCAAGCTCCCTTTCCACATGAGAGCACAAGGACTTAAACAATTAGAGAAGTATTCAGAAGTATTCATCCTCAGGAATCTTCTGTCTTTGTTTTTGCACCAATCTGGAATTAACAACCCACGGGAACTATACAACAATGTGCAAGTGTCCAAGTTCCAAGTGTTTCTAGGTTTAGGCCGCACTTGGCAAGGGCTTTAGGAAGCAGCTTTGAAACTGAGGACCTCAGTTAATTCTGAATCTTGCACTGTCTGTCTATCTGTAGGTCATCTAGCCCTTAAGGTTTTTTATAATACTGATGAGTTTAGAAATTCTTACCAGGCCTCATTTGCTGTAACTTACAGATAAATAATAAAACAGTCCAAAATAGTTTAATCTGAATAAACATGACCAACTTGTTAGAAACCTCTAATGAATTGCTAAAGGTAGAGACTGCATCTTCTAAGTCCTAGTGTACTCCCATGCTGCTGGATGAAGTGGCTTCTGTTAATTTCAGTGAATGCAAAGATGTATATTTTAAGTTTATTTTAACATTCATGATAGGATACTTAATAGTCATTGAAGTTTGTGGAGAGCTAACAAAAACATGACATAATTCATTTTTTGCTATACACAATGAGTCTGTTTGGATCGATGTGGAGAGCAAGTTTTCATACCTGTGATAACTTGAAATTATTCTTGCTGTTAAGCCAGAATGTCACTCGATGGAGGAATATAAAACTAGCAGGTTTAGAAAAGGCATAGGACTAATAGGCAGCTTCCTGATTTCATCCCAGGGAAGAGAGAACATTTATGTAGGAATGGGTTGTATAAGAGTTCTGACAAAACGTACACTTAGGTTGTATGAGGAATTTTGTAAACATCAGGAGAAGATAATCAAGCAACCCTAAAATAGTCATTCTTTTTTAAAGAGCATTGAATTTAATATAAGAAAGGTACAAAAATATCTGAATACTTCTTAAACTGTTTAAGTTCTAGGTCACATGCTCCACCAAAATCTCTCCAAGTCTGACAATGCAAAGTTGAAATAACAAGTCACTTTCTCTTTTACTGTTGTTGTGGTTTAACCTGGTAGGCAGCTAAACATCACACAGCTGCTCGCTCACTCCGTGCCCTCCCCAGTGGGATGGGGGAGAGAATCAGAAAAAAAAGTAAAACCCATGGGTTGAGATAAAGACAGTTTAATAAAACAGCGGAGCAAAATAACAACAATAATAATATTAACAACAACAACAATAATAATAATAGAATATACAAGTGATGCACAATGTAATTGCTCAACAACGTCCAGCTCGTCCCCGAGCAGCAATTACGGCTCCCTGGCCAACTTCCCCTAGCATGGAGGGGAGCATAACTGAGCATGATGTCCTATGGTCTGGAATAGCCCTTTGGCCAGTCGGGATCAACTGTCCTGGCTGTGCCCCGTCCCAGCTTCTTGTGCCCCCGGCAGAGCATAAGAAGCTGAAAAATCCTTGACTGGTGTAAGCACTACTTAGCAACAACTAAACCATCAGTGTGTTATCAACATTCTGCTAGTACTAAATCCAAAACACAGCACTATGTCAGCTACTGGGAGGAAAACCAACTCTGTCCCAGCCAAAACCAGGACAACTGCAAATAATTTTGAAATGCTTCAGGCAACTCTTTGCTAGTCATTATCTTAAATGCTTAAAGAAAATCCCATTAGGAATATAATCTTTATTTTTATTTCAGAGAAAAATTTCAATTTGTATTTGGTTATCATAACAGGAACAAATTCAATGAGTATAATTGCCCTTTCTACTACTAAAATTTATCCTTAGAGCTGTATTAGGGAGAAGAAATGAAACCAACTTGCAATATTATTTTCAGATGTATTTCTTTCCTTTGTTTTTCTTCTTTAACCTTTTTGTCACCAACAAAAAAGCTTTTGTTGAGTAGATGATCTAACCCCTTTCTCTTGATGACATACTGGGCTGGCATGAATCTTTCAGCTATGCCAAAAAAAGTGCTGGTTTTCCACTTGGGTCCCCTAACTGATTCCTTTTATGTGAAGAAGTTCGTTTCAATTCACCAGGACTTCAGTATACAGGTCAAAACTTCTCTTATTAATGATGTAGACAGTGGGACTGAGTGCAAACCCAGCAAATTTGTAGGTGATACCAAGCTGAGTGATGTGACTGATACGCTAGAGGGAAGAGAAGCCATCCAGAGGGACCTTGACAGGCTTGAGGCATGGACACTTGTGAACTTCATGCAGTTCAACAAGGCCAAGTGCAAGGTCCTGTACCTGGGTTGGGGCAATCACCAGTATCAATACAGTCTGGGGGATGAATGGATTGAGAGCAGCCCCGTGGAGGACTTGAGGATACTGGTAGATGAAAAATTGGGTATGAGCTAGAAATGTGCACTTGCAGCCCCGAAAGCCAATTGTATTCTGGGCTGCCCAAAATTAAATAAGGCCAGCAGGTCATGGGAGGTAATTCTCCCTGCTCTACTCCACTCTTGTGAGACTGCCACCTAGAGTACAGTTCTAGAGTCCAGTTCTGGGCATGTACTCATTGGTCCAGAGGAGGGTCATGAAAATGACCAGAGGGTTGGAACACCTCTCCTACAGAGAAAGGCTGAAGAGAATTAGAGTTGTTCAGCCTGGAGAAGAGAAGGCTCCAGGGAGATATTATTGTGGTTTTTCAATATATAAAGGGGGATTATAAGAAAGATGGAGAGAGACACAAAGAACAATGGTTTTAAACTGAAGGAGGGCAGATTTAGATTAGATATAAGAAAGAAATTTTTTATAATGAGGGTGGTGAGACACTGTAACAGGTTGCCCAGAGAGGTTGTGGATGCCCCATCCCTGGAAGTGTCCAAGGCCAGGTTGGATGAGGCTTTGAGCAACCTGATCTAGTGGAAAGTGTCCTTGACCATGGCAGTAGGACTGGACTAAATGATCTTTAAGGTCCCTTTCAATCCAAACTGTTCTATGATTTTATGATTCAATGATTCTATGATTCATTCTATGATTCTATGATCCTTAGCTCAGTATCATTTAATCTAAATAGTTGCATATTTGAGATCTTAATTTCTAATAGATCAAGTGCAGTTAATAGTAACTGAACTGAAATTGTTACTGCAGACAAAAATTATTTTAATTTTAATCTGAACTCCATTACAACTTTCCAAAGTAAGAGTAAGGAAATAGAGAAATTGGAATAAATGTGTGATGTCAAGCATGTTTTACACATAAATCTACTATAAGGAAATTAAGACTTATATTTCTGTCATTAGTTTGTGCATAGTAGCACTGAAATTAGGCCATGCTTCCACTGCCATTACTCACGTTACTCAGACTTCTATCTAGAAACATCTTGAAATTTCATGCAAAAAGTGTACATTTGCTCTGCTTAGTCAGGCATAGGATGAAGCATTAAGATGAAAACTACCCTCTCCCTTCACTGCATTCAATAAAACTTCTGACTTTCAGCTTTATGCTCAGACCAGTAATTGCTTCCCAGATCCTTTGGTTTGGACAGAAGTCAGCAGAGAGATGGAAGAACAGTGACTATAATCAAAAATGTGTCTCCCTACAGGTTCTTAAACAGAATCAACATATTAATATGTTGAACCCCACTGAATGAAACACGAACTACACTTCTGTGCTACAAGGTGGGAGCCCTAAAAGAATATAGCTGCTCTGATCCAAAAATTCAAGGACACTATTATCAGTGTAGCTGGGATTAAGAAAGAAAATAATGTAAAATGATTCTTTGCTCACTGAATATGCTTAGGGTGTGCTTTTCTGAGGTATTAAGCAGAGTTCTGTGTTTGGTTTTTGTATATATTTTATGAAAATTTACACTGAATAATTGTATACTATATCAGCAGAATGAGATGTCTTTTCCTAAGATACTAGTAGGAAAGATGCAGTGAGCGTGAATTCTACCCAATGTGAATATGTTTTCAAAACACCTGTCACCACTAATTGGCAATTCCACTGCTTGCTCAGGGAAAACTTTATGAGCACCTCAACCTGTTGATTAAGAAATGTTCTGGGCATCTTGATTTAGATGGGTAGAGGAACTGATGTGGAGGGGGATGGGAATGAATGGTCTGCCACACAGCCTGTGAAATTAAAGTCAGTTCTGATTATCATCAAGAATAATAATGCGCATGTTATCTAACACTTACTTAACATGCACTTTCTTATTTAGGTATAGAGCTTGCTGCTCAGCACCTGTTTGCACTACTCAATATTCAGAAAAAAAACTTGAAAAATTTAGAATGTGCAACTTAATTTTATTGGTCAGAAGAGGTCTAAAAGTTGTTACACTTGGTGTTCCTGAAAATGAAGTGCTTGGTTAATTTTGTAGGGTCATAGTTTTTCCAGTTATTAGCATCTTCACATTCTATAGAAGTGCCACAGGATGAATGCAAAGTGTTACTGCTCTGTGTGACAGCAGAAAAACACGTTAGAATTGTTCAGTTTAAAACAATGCTTGCTTGACAGTTCAATGTAAGATACACTTCTCCCATTAAGAGGTGATAGCACTTGCCCTGCCTCTGGCAAGTGAGCAAGAACTGGGCTGCAGCAATTGCAGACTTTGTGCACTTGGGCTGCTGCAGAATTCATTTATCTGAGAGGTGGCAAGTCCTTAGATCAACAATGACACTTGCTTCAAAGACTATCACCTGTCAGATTCAGGAAGGGTCCAGAGAGGGTGAGGAAAAAAAAAACCAAAAACACTGAGGAATTTGAGCAGCTGAACTATATTGCTTTGTACAGCAGCAACCTCTGACATGAAGTCATTTCAGGCTCTTGTTCTAGGCTGCCTCCCTTTTGAGGCTAATTATAAGATATAGTTCCATTTATTAAGAAGAGTAAACTGAAAGAAAACACACAAATTCATGTCGAAGTGCGTCTTACCTCTCTGTGTACATGAATCAAAGAGTCAATTTTGTTCTGTGAGATTTAGCCGCAGTCTGAAGAAAATCAAAGGGTGGACTAAGTTCCAGTATTGGAGGAGGGAAGGGAAAACACTGGAGGAAGCAGTGCAAGAACCACAGAATCACAGAATGGTTGAGGTTGGAAGGGACCTCTCAAGGCCATCCTGGGCCAACCTCCCTGCTCAAGCAGGGGCAGCTAGAGCAGGTTGCTTAGGTCTGTGTCCAGTTGAATTTTGAATATCTTCAGGGATGGAGGCTCTACCACTTCTCTGGGAAGCCCGTGCCTGTCTTTCACCACCCTCATATTATAAGTATTTTCTTGTGTTCACATGTAATTTTTGCATTTCAGTTTGTGCTAATTATTTCTTGTTCTGCAACTGGACACCACCAAGAAGAGTCTGTCTCTCTCATCTTCATTCCCTCAAAAGCAGGTATTTGTATACATTGATAAGGTTGCCCCTGAGCCCCCTCTTCTCCAGGCCAAAGAGTCCAGGCTTTCTCAACCTCTCCTCATTTGACAGATGCTCCAGTGCCTTAATAATCTTTGTGTCTCTTTTTTGAGGTCACAGCACTAAGTTCCTATCTTTCTTGTACTGGAGAAACCAGACCAGACCAGCCCTGGACACAATACTCCAGATGTGGCCTTATCAGTGTTGAGTAGAGAAGGATCACCTCTCTTGAGCTGCTGGCAATACTCTTCCTAATGCAGACCAGGATGCTGTTAGCTTTCTTTGCCCCAAGAACACACTGCTGGGTCATGTTTGACTTGCTGTCCACCAGGATCCCAAGGTTCTTCTCTGCAGAGCTGCTTTCCAGTATTAATTTAGGTGCTAGATTACTTCTGTAACATTTCTTCGGTAATTTTTACGTTTTTAGAATTTTAATCCTTACAGAGAAATTGGAAGTGCATAACTGCCTGGACACTTAAGTTCTTGAATTTGAGAGATTGTAGGCAAATAGAAAATGCTAGCATTTCATCTTATTCAGCTATGTGACAATAATTACTGATAACATTTCAATCACTCGTGCTACACTAACTGAAAGAATGTGAATGAACCGTACAAAGACTCCTTCCTGAACCATACAAAGGGGGCTTTTGGTGCCACTTACTCTCAATAGCAATAGATTACCTGGAATTCAACATATAAGATTTGCATTTCCACATTTTAAAAAAGAACATGCATAGGTATGTGAAAATTTTGGGGGAAACTGCAGCTGAAATCTGAGGGTGGAGCAGGAAGAAGAGGGAAGAGAAGGTGTCAGAATGTGTAGCTGAGTGGTCTCTGTGAAAAGGTAGCACTGTGCACAGCACTGGATGGTGCAAGGAGATGTGAGCAATTGCCCCTAGAAACCTTTAAGTCCACTGTTTCAAATTTCTAAATTTGAGAATGACTGGAAGCAAAAAAAAAAACCAAAAAAAACCACAAGAAATTATATTTTCCAATTATATAGTGAAGCAGACATCTCAAACAGAATACTTACTCAAGTGTGTCTAGACAGCTATTAAACCAGTTCTATTTCTTTGGAGGTATGTCAGTAAGCGGCTGGGGGAGAGAGAAAGTTATTCTAAACTGACTGGTTAGGTTATTTTGCTGAGATTTGCTACTGAAACACCTTTAAAATATTACATGGGATGGACATACAATGACAATTTCCAGGATTTAATATGAATTTTACAAAGAATTTGTAGATGCTTGTGAAGGTGGGAATTTCAAAGTCCCGACTTTTCTTTTATTCTGCTGAGTAAGAAAAATGGAAGGGAAGTTACCTAATATTGCAGAGTTGTTTGAATTAATTCCCATTGATTCCAAGATCTTTTGCAAATTATGTGAAACTGTATAATCCCTTTAGGCTTTTTCTCACAAGAGAAAATGAACGATGTCTTGCTCTCCCCAATAGATAAATTCAAAATGAAAATTATATGCAGCCTTAAAACACCTGTATATATTCTGGTTTAGGTGTGGAGATCTTACTAGCAGAGTTGTTTTTTTGTTTTTTTTTTTTTAAGTTGTGTTTGCAGTCTAAGGAAGGAAAGGACTTTTATCATCAAAGACTGGGATCAAAACTGTAAAGCAAGAAAGTTCTATAAAAGAGTTTTGTTAGCTGCACAGCATGCTTCAGAAAAGTTGTCTGTTTTTGGACTGCTGACTTAAAGACATAGTGAGATAGTGTAGAGGGAGTGGGTTTTTTAAGGTCAGGAGAGTTCTCTGTTTTTACCACCCAGATAACTATGTAGGTGGCCTATGTTCTATGACCTTTGTTACCTATTAATCATGCCACACTCATGATTTCTGATTCCTAGTGTATTCTGAGGAGGACTTAAACTGAACTGAAAGTTCCAGTGCAGTAGGAGATCAGCCAATGGAAATCTTTAACTGATTAATTTCTTAATGTTAACTAATATAATTTCTTGGATGAATAAATTCATAAATAATCAGTGATCTGATTTCTCTAAACTTTCAGAATGAATTCCACATGGACAGAAACTAAGGCAAAAAAATAAATTTTTCATTACTGAGTTAGCCTTTTGAATATTCAGTTTGAATATTCAAACATGAACTAATGGTGGCAAGTCTTTCATATCTATACTGGGTCTGGCTGGGATGGCGTTTATCCTCATGGTGATGAGTTTTGGATCTGTGATTAAAACAATGCTGGTAACACACCAGTGTTTTCAGTGTTGCTGAACAGTGCTTGTTGGTATACTCTTGGTAGGAGATATAGTTAGTTGGTTAGAGTAAGTATCATTAAAGGATTATAATTTATAAGAACTCTTTATGATAGAATGATGAACCATCCATTTTGGATAGCAACAAAGGTAAAATCAAAAAAAGCAACATATTTTCTTTAAAGGAAACAAAATTTTTTTATTTGAGGGATCACCCCCAATCATCCACCTCCCACCCAAGGAAACTAGATCATATTGACACTGAGAAGGATGAAGTCTAGAGAGGAGAAAATCTGATTCAGCAGATATTAGAGAGAAGTGGATAAGGAAAGTTTCAGAGGGATCCTGCCAGAACTCAAAAGCTAAACTTCTCTTTTCAAAGCCTAAGTTCCATATTGTGAAAAGGCTCTGAACTTGGCATTCAGTACCTACAGAAAGTACTCCATTCTTAATGTAGGTTTTCTTGTTTCAACAAGATAAAACTTTTATTTACCCATTACCAATTTCATATGTTCAAATGTTGTTTTGTACATACATTAACAATACAGATATACAAGCTTCTGAGGAATCGGAACCAGATAAGTTTTCCTTTTCATTGCTCACAGAGCTCCTCACTCCATGCTCAGGTGGAGTGATGTGTGTAGCGCTGTTTCATTTTTCTTAGCAGCCCTGTTGAGCTTAAGTATATAGCTAAAAATAACAGCATTCTGTTGATACTTCATCTCTGTTTCAGCTGTTGTATACTGAATTGACCTTTCACAGTGTGTAACATGAAGAACTGAATTCCATTTCAGGTACCTGCATGCAAGAAGACTTTACTGTCTTGGAGAGAGAAGTTTTCTTGCTATTTTTTCATTTACTATGTTGTGGGCTGGCAGTTGTTATCTAACCTAAATTGGGAAGGGCTTGAGAACTGCTTGAAAGGGTTATAGAAACAATAACAACTTCAGGAGCCTGTGGCAAGAGTTACAGAATTTAGATCTGCAAGTGTAATAGAAAGCTAAGAATCAAGTTTGTCCTGTAGTTATAATTGCTATGTAACACCCAACACATTTCGTCTTTAGTTCCATGGTCCATGAATTGCCCAGCTATTCTTCAGGTAGACGAGGCAATGGGCTCATTTGACATAATGGACCAACTTCAGACAAGAGGACTGACTGAACTCCTAACAGGCTTCACAGAAAAGCATTTAATAACTGCTACAGGAGCTCACCAGGCTAAAATTTCAGACAGTCACAACCAAATAATAGGCACTATTTATATGCTTCAATCTGTTGATCAATGCCCTGGGTTGACAATCTGACCATCCCAGCAGATTCTTGCTGCAGAATTGACCAAATAGTCCGTAGATAAGACTCTTGTAAGTAGTCAGTACAGAGTGTTCCTTCAGATACAGGAATAATCATATAAGGACATATCTTTTGTACATAGTTAAGAGGTGGTTTATACACAATTTAAGGGGAATAGACCTAATAGCAATGGATAGTGCATGTGCTGGCATGCTCCCAAAGGACCATGGACCAGCTGGATATTAGAATTCAGAAGAATGGCAGTTTGAGGGAGTCTTGTCTGAGCCACCTGAAGATGCCATTTCCAGGACCCTTGCAAAGACGTCTGGTTGCCATCTAGACAGTGACTGATCATCTTGTTTGAGAGATATCATAGCCCATGCAAGCATTACCCTACTCAGAGATCACAATAAATTAGGTTTTGTTTTCTTGCATTTTTTGGTGGGTTTGTGTTTTGCTTTTTTTTAACAGACTCTGTGTCTTTGTAACAAGTCTTTAGTCCCTGTAAGCCACCAAAGGCAACTATGACCACAGGTACAGTGGGAGCTGTTATCTTCACCGGAAGATTGCCTTGAAGAATCATCTTTATCATCTGCATTTCAAGATGGATTCCATTTCTTGACCTGTGGGTTTTTAGTGAGCACCCATTGCTGGACAGATTCTGACTTGTTTCACTTACTTATAGCTGAGGCATGCACTGCAAACATGCTGGTGTTCTTTTTTTTCCTTTTTCATTAGTCTCATTGATAGCTTTGTGAATTCTGTATTACATGTAGAATATATACGTTACACTGGTAAATGTGGGATCATCTCCTGAAATTTCCTTTCTATTTCTAATAATGTCATGAGTTTTCAGTTTGGTACTTCATGTCACTTGAACTTGATGCCTGAGCATGCCTCCACCAGTTTAGTATTGTGTTCTTTTCTACCTCTTATCCTGCACATGTCTGGAGCTGTGTAATCCCATCTGGTAACAAGATGAAGAGAGAAATATCCTATCTGGACAACTCTACAACTTGAGGACCTTGCCATGATAGCAAACCAGAGATGTCATCCTTACAATAGGAACAGTCACCTGCCTCATTTCAAGATTGACAAATTCTAGATCTGCCTCTTTCAAAACAGACTCCTTCCATCCAACTGACTTTCCTGAACTGCAGTTGGGTGCAGTGTTTGCCATGTTCTACTATGAGGGGACATAAGGCAGCTATATTTACTCGTCCCTCTGGACATACTTTCACGATTCTTTTGGTTGGCTTTTCTTTCTTTTAGACAAGAATCTTCACCACAAGATGTCCTTCCTTGCAGTGACATTCTCACATGGTACAGAAGTACTGTAAGATAAGATGAGGAAAAATTTAGCATGAGAGATGAAAACAGTGTTGTTATGGTAAGGTCTCTAATTAGTCCTTTACAATATCAATAATATCTACCCTCTCTGGAAATATTTTCCTGTCAGTTCATAAGCAACAGTCATCAGCAGTTCATCTACTTCTCCAATTCTTCCATATGTGACCAGAACAGAGTAGAGTTACTAAACCATAAGTACAGATAGGGTCAGCATTGTGTCCATAGGATGCTTCAGAAATGCAGTTAACTCAATATAGGGTCAATTTACATAGAGGCTAATAGAAAATACTGATATTTCTTGCCCTGTAGTATCTGTGTTCCACTTCATGGAATGAATGCTGGACGGTTTTCTTAATTAGAGTTATCCTGTTGACAAGGTGCTTCTGAGCAGCACAAAAGAGATTGGTAAGTCTAGCTGATTGCGTAATGAGTCAGGTTCATCTGAATGCTTTCCATTCTATCATCTGTATCTCCAGTGGTGAGTTGCCTGTCCAAATTAAACTTTTTCAGATTTTCTGTTTGGCACTGAACCTGTCACTGAACCATCACACTACAGATCTGTGGGAGCTGTGGGGGTGAAACAGATACCAAGGTTCAGGATCTTTGTAGATCTGCTGATATGTTCATCCTCTCAAATCTAGAACTTTACTGGAACCTAGAACTGTCCTGTATTTCCACAACTCCTTCCTTCAGAAAAGTGGAAGATGGTGTTTTCTTCCAGTCTCACAGAAGAGTAGTAGAAAGCTTCAAGGTGTTAAGGGCATATGCATACATACACGCACACATAGATATACACAAATATGCATATATGTTTATATTTAATAAATATGTAACTATATAATATATAAGTATATTAGTATAAATATACATCAATAAGCTAATGATATCTAATATATCACTTCAGACATTCCGACTGGTGGTTTAAACTACCTTTCTTTTCCTGCTTAGAAGAGTTAATGAAGAGAAGGTACTACATTTTTGACCAGTAACATTTTATAATGTTGCAGAAAGTTGTTTCTCAAAATAATCTTTTCAAGAAAGGCCCCTTCTACGTATAAGCCCCTTATAAAAACAAGAAAAAAATTAATTTTGCACTTTTTTCCTTTTATCTTTTCCTGACCAGTGAATAATGTGATGAGAATAAGTCAAACTTTGGAGCACTTTCCCTTAGGCCACTTACTTTTTTTCCCCGCTTTTTTTCCTTTTGTCTACTGCATAATTTAACGTCATCTCTTCAATATGGAAAAAGCTATGAAAGTTAATATTTTGAGCATTAAAAGTACAGGAAAAAAAGCTGAGAAGTTAGTTCCAGCATAGCTGTCAGTGATTGTGGGCCACATTATTGTCTAAAAATCAGAAAAATTAAAATTGTCTTAAAATTAAAAATAAAATTTAAGAATAGATTTTACCTATCCAATATCCAGAAAACTGGAAATAATTCTGTTTTATAGCTCTACTTTTAGCCCTTATATATTGATCAAGTCAACTTTGGACACTTTCTTGCCTCCAGACATTTTCTGTGCCATTTGAATTACAAAAAGTCTAGTGGTTTTTTTCCTTCACTAAAATTGCTGAATAAGCAGCTGCTTCAGAGATACTAAATAAGGATCACTACAGACATATAGCTTATCGACAGCCTTAAATTTTTAATAGCAAAGTCTCATTTTTTATAGTTTGACAACTAAAACTGTATTCAGAATATTCCATACTGCTGGGAGTCTATTAGAAAATGTTGAATATCAGTTGTTTCCAGCAATTTTCTTAGAAGGCTGTTTGTTTCCCTTTTGAAATAAAAAAGCTGTGTCATTGTTTGAAAATCTAAAAAAGAAGAATAAACTATTTCTAACACAACTATTTCATGTCAGTGGTTGACAATGTTAATAACCTATGGAGTACTTTCCAGTCTGCTCCATTTAATGTAGTCTGCAAATACCATCTTAAAAAAATCCAACCTTTTAAAACTTAATAAATTTTTAGAACACTTTCTCTCTCTGTTCCACATCCAACTTTAATGGGAAGTTCAACATAGGGGCACATCATGATATAAAAGAGAAGGGAAGTTGATTTCAAATGAAAAGACCCCATAAAATCACTGAACTTTTTAAAGACACATCTGATTTATGTTGAAACAATCTGGTTTTAGGGTTGCTAGATATAGGAAAAAGTTCTGATTTTCTTTCCTTTTTCTCATTTATTGTAATTAGATTCCCAATACAGTACTAAGCTTCATAAATACATTGAAAAGGATGTGTTTAGCACATCTGGGGTTTTCTATTTCAGGTAAAAACTATTTGATCAAGTCTTCAGATTCACAGTTTACAATAAGTTAATTTCCACTTTGTAAAGTTCCCTTGTATTTCAGTTTAACTGAAATTTGCTTTTTCTTTGCACAAAAGGGGAAACACTGACCCCAGTTCATCTCTAAGCTGCCTATGAACAACTAGACATGTCTTATTTCCTCAGTTATCTCTTTTCCAAGCTCAATGGTTATAGTCTATTTTGTTGTTCTTAAAGCAGAAGCCATTTCATATACTTGATATTTCTCATAGACCTTTTCCTAATTTCTATGAGCTCTACTGTATCTATTAGTTCTACTGCATTTTTTCTGTGTTGTCAATCCAAACTGTGCACAAAATCCAGACACTAGCATTGCATGGGTTCATGCAATAGCCAAATGAAGTTTTCTTTTGTTCTATCTTTCCTGTTAGTTCCTGAGTTTTGTTGAGTGTGTTGGGATTTTTTTACAACAAATGAACAACAGGCCAGATGATAACCTCAAGTCTGCTTGTGTTGTTATGGTCAGCTCACAATCCACCTGTGGCACATATGTTAAATTTTATCTGCTGTTTTACTGCCCAGTTGCTGAGTAAAACTGGCATGCCCCAGATGCTGGGGGTGCAAGTACTCATTGCTTTATCATTATCAGCATTCACAAAGAGCCTATACATTTTAGGCTTCAATTTCTGTGACCTAAGGGACTACTATTTACATTCTTTTACCAGAACTGACTTAGCTCTTACTTTATAGGGAGAATGTGATATACCTAACAATTATCACAGACTTATATGTCTTAAGGCAGATAATATACAGTTAGTGCAGCCAATGCATTTGATGTCTTCTTGGTTCATTCATTATCTTTTTTATGAGTTGAAGCAACAGCCACATAGAAGATTTTGATATATTCTTATTTGAATGTTCATTAAGGCATATTTATAATAGTTAAATTACAAATTAAGGCTGCAAAAGGAGCTTCATCAGTCAAAAAAAAAAAGAAACTAAGTTTTGAATGAAGTGCTTCCCAAACTTCTTTTTATTGTAAGAAAAATAGAGTTCTCTCTCCCATCTCTACTTCCTGTCCTGAAATTTCAAGCCAAATAGCTGGCTGCCCAGATTTAGATTTCAATAATGTCAGTCAGTCACACATTTACTAACAAAATGGTTTTTCAGCATAATGCTGAGCTTGAATGAGTATTTTTGCATACAGGCAGGAAAAGAAGGAAATCCCGTCAGAAAAAATCCATTCATAGTTGAAAATGTAATACCTGAAAATTGTAATTCCTGTAATTTAACCAAAGCCAGAAATATTCTGTAAAATATGTCATTCTGTGTTTGCACATCTTATCTTCCTTATTGCCTATTTCCATCCCTCTTTATTGCCTGTGCCCATCCTAGAAATTTTCTTCTTCTGCATTGACATAGTGATAGGATGGCTGTCATTGTGTTTATCCATTTAGTTTGGATTACCCACACATCTAAACATACAAAAGTATGTGAGTTCTTAATTTAAAAAGTCAGAAGAGTGAGTACATGAACCTACCTGAGTAAATCTAATACTCAGAACTCACAATGAATTCTATTATTCCGGTAGCAAAGACTGTATTTCAAAGAGCTAGCTTTCTGGCTAGTGTTTCCAACCTTTACCTTTTAGAATTGATTAGTCTTGAATAAGGAAAATTCACTACTAAAATTACTGACTAAGCATGGCAAAATCTGACCTTGTGTAATTATGGCTTCTGTCCTCTTTATTCGTACCCAATGCAATTCTTTACTTAGCTTTATTCAAATCAGTAATAACCTTTCTGCTTACAGTATGTATTCTGAGGAGTAAAACAATATGATTTGGTCTAAATATCTTGTTTAATGATGCATCCACTGATTATTTGAGCGGTACAAATCTGGCTTCTAATGTATCTCACAAAGCAGAGTCGTGTGCTGGAAAGCCCTGAGAAGTTTGGGTTCCTTTTATCAATTTTGCAAACATGTCTTTTGGGTGTTTGTATGTTTGGGTTTTTTGTTTGTTTTAACATAGTGAAGAAGTTAACACTGTACTTCAGAATGAAAAAAAAGGTATTTTTAAAAACATGTTGGAACTAGCCTTAGCAAAAATGGGGTTTTAAAAAGTGCCTTCAGTTCACATAGTTATTGACAGTCCCAGTAGTAAAGACAGGAGAAAGAAAATTATGCAGAATCCTGTTCTTTGACTGGTAAACAGTGATGGCCTGATTTACTGACCTTGTCCTTTATCTCAGTTGGAGAGTTAATGGAATGACTGAAATGTATTATCCAGGTCATCCACTCTTCCTGCTGTAGGAATAACTGTTTGTCAAGTATTACTTGACAGTGATAGCGTCTATCTCCTCCCCTACATGTTAATACAGCAGTGGCTGGTAAACCATGTACATTGCCTCTCCATCCAAGATGGAGTCCAACTGAACAGCAGTGTAACAAAAGCGTCCTCAGAAAAGATTGAGGTTTTACTAACTTCTAAAAAGAGTTACAGGGCTCATATTTCCTAGCATCTGAAGTAGCCAAAGAGCATCTTTTAAACGCATATCCTGTCAGATCTCTCTCTCTCTTTCAGTGTACATTGAAACAATCTCTCTCTCTCTTTCATACACATGCAGAAAAGTCTTTGAACAGAACTGAATTGCTGCATTTAAAGGTCAGAAACTTGTTGGTTTGGATCCATAGTGTTGTCATGCTGAATTACTATACAAGCACAAGAAATACTTGAGTGGGTGGGGTTTTTTCTGTCCCTGGAAAGTCTGAAAGGTGTTAGGGGGTTATTGGTTTCATTTTAACCTGGCTTGAATTCTTATGGAAATGTGCTTGTATGCTTTCTCTCTCCATCACCCTTCCTCCTACTTCTCTCTTCTTTCCATGCAAACTGTTCTGGATAGATAAGACTATTCTTAAAGTGTTCTGGAAAAGCGTACTAACAGTTCAATTGGATGCTACTAGTTACTGATGAAATGGAGAAATCTGTGTATGAAAGACGAGGTTTTTTTCTACTGTGCTATTTATAGACATATTTCAAAAGTGATCTCTGGTGTTAAGTCTGCTCAACTTAAAAAATAAAAACCAAAAATCTCAGGTGGTAGACTGACTTGTCATAAAAACTGAAAAACAATAGGTTCTAAGGGGTAGATAGTTTCTTGGAAGAAAAAAAAATTTGTATTGGTTTAACAAACATTTTTTCTCCTCTACTTAAAATGCAACATTTCTTTTTTGGCTGCCTATAATGCAGTCCAAGGAAAAGAAGAGCTGAAGTGACAGAATTGTTAATAGAGATGCTCAAATCCCAACTCAATAAGTTGCATTTATAGCAGAATAGGACTCCTGAGCTCAGATCCCCCATCTGTTTATCTAGAGAGAGAGATTGAGTCTCACTATAGGTACTGGACAGTTTTTCTTCACAGAAATTTTCAGGCTGGCATGAGCTTTTCCTAGAATGAATTATCTCTGTTGGACCAAATCCCTTTCAGACTCAGCTTCTGACTGGTAACTTTAAACTATTTGAGAATATAACATGATTTTTTTTTTTTTTTTCAAATATTGGCATATAACATTAAAGAACTAAATCTAGGATGAGCACATGAAAGATACAGATAGATATGAGAAATTTTATTCCAGCAAACCTCATTGAAGTGTGTGGGAACCATTCCACGCTCCTGACAAAATGTTGCATTTATTCTGGTGTGTAGTTCTGGCTTTTTTTTGTTGAAGTTCTCAATACTTCCAGATTTCAAACATAACAGTGTACACTCTGATTGCCCCTGAAAATCAGCCAGTAATTCAATTTACTGGGATGACTTTATTTCCCACCTGGAAAAAAACATAGTATATTTTCCTATTAGGGCTTTTATGAGTAGTATAGCCAGTGTTTTTCAAAACATTCTCACTGCACTCACAGTTTTCCTCAACACGAAAGAACAAAATAATACACAAAAGTCCTCTATGGATATCTGAAGTTAGATAAATAAGTCTGGGCAAGATTACTCAATATTTGTTTCATTAATATTTCATTGCTTTGCCATTGTTATAATTCCCCCAAGCACACCCCAAGCATTGAAAAGAGGCATTTAACTGCTTTAATCTAGAGGAGAAAAATGAAGTGGTGATTCCAGCATCATCACTTCAACCACTGCTATATATGCATAACTTCATGACCTAACACATAGGCAGTTTACACTAAGGACACATAAATAGTTATATATTGTACATAGTGCACATTCGTATTCTAAACTTATATTTTCAAAGTAAAGAGAATTTCCATAATCTCAATTACTATTTTAAAAGAGCCCCAAAAGCTAACAATTTACACCAAGAATCTCAAATCTTCCTCATACTTTTAAGCTCATGATTGTAATAAAGCAAAATAGTTCTGAGAATAATTTGCTTTATGAGCATTGTAGGATGAAAAGATATGCAGAGATATGTTCACACAGGCCTTTTTACCAATTATCAGAAAGAAGCATGGTGAAGGGTGTTAGGTTATATGGTAAAAAGCTTGTTTCCGTACACACAAAGAAGCAGAAGGGAATCATGGCACCTAATAGGGAACCCAAACAACTCCCTGCTCCAGCTCCTCCCAGACCCATCACAGGAGCCATCACCCCATCAGAGGCCCATCTCCAGGCACACAAAGGAGAACAGAGGTGCAATGGCAGGTGGGGCAAACCCATTAACCCAGTCAGAGCAACGGGCATGCTGTTCCAGCTACTGCAAGGGCTATCCCAGGAGACACATCAGTCCCATAGCCTGGGCAAGACACCCATTGCCATGAGTCAACGGGAGAGGCTGTCATGATTGTCTGACAGATTGAGGGGAGAAATTACCTAGAGGATCAGACGCGTTACAGGATGGAGGGAAAGCACATCTCAGGATTGCAGAAGACTTACTATGGGATGTTTAGGAGAGGAACTGAAGGCAAGGAAAGGGAGGGATCAAGGTGCTTTGGAGAGTAACAAATGTGGGAAAATAGAAGGATAAGGGGATAAAAGGGGATGGCTATGTGAAAAAGGTCAAATTTTAGAAAAGTAGCTGTACATCAAATAAATATAATTTATAGACTAAAATATGGCATCTGTTGACTTATCTGTGTTTGCAAGGCAAAGAAAGAAGGCAAAATAATGAAGAAATCTAAAAATAAAAGAATAAATTGGTCATCTGCCCCATTTCTATGATTGTTTCTCTTTACTGAAAAATTATTTTACTGTTCTAAGCTATATTTTTTCTTCAATACTTTTGGATTTTCAGTCCTACTGCAACCAATTTTTGACCTGAAAAATAAAATAATAGGTCCTGTAGAAAGAGTTTTCAAAAATTCCAGTATGAACTGGAAGGGAAACAAATTTTGGCATTTACTTGAAAACTTTATTTTTTTTTTTTTTTTATTCCAGAGGAAAGAAAATCCTACTGTCACTTAGAGTCTGGGCTTATTTAAATTTTTCATCTTGCTTTAATTTTCTATTGCATTTCATTCAATATAAGGAAAGTGTATTCTTAGCACACAGTATAGTTCTGCTTATAGTTGTGCTTCATTATTTTATTTTATTTACTTTTAAAAAAAATTTCAAATGTTATCTCATCCTGGTATGATTTAATGTTTTATTTGTATGGAAAAGTCATTTCTTTGGAGAATATTCTACAAAAAGTTTGACTAGCACTTTTAAAGACAAAAGCATGGTTTTCTATACAAATAAACATGCTCAGAAATATACTTTCCCAGTTTCCCAGATAAATTTTCTGGCCTTATTATTAACCTTACATATTATTTAATCATTACTAATGGAAATTATGAACGGCACACTAGCCAATCACCTTCCATACTCCATTATAGGTTTTCCAGATCACAGTTCTCTTTTTTCTCAGCTCTTAGCTTTTTCCAGAGAACATAAAAATCTAAACAAAACAACTAATTTTTCAGGAAATGTCTGAACAGTCTGATTCACTACTTTCAAGTTTCTCAGATCACTTTTCAGAAAATGTGTTATTGAGGAAAGATGGTTTTCTTGTTTTCTATCTGAAAGTAGTAAGAAACTCTTAAGTTGGGTGGGAGGAAGATTATAGTCACTGGACTCCTGAATAGCTAGTACAATGGAACATGATAGTAAACCTGATGCTGGGTAAATGCATGAAGACTACACTTCAGCCTTCAGGAAGATAGCAGAGAGAATTGATATTAATTACCTTCCTTTCTAATCAGACAGCCCTGGGCAGAACTTTACAGACTACTAGATGGAAAAGTGGTTAAAAATTTGTTTTCTTAGAGTGACTTTTGATATGGTTGGATCAGAACACTTTCTGTATTATTTTACATTAAGAGAAGTGTACATAACCAGGATTACCTGTCCACTGAAAATGAAAAATATAAAGGTAAAGAATGCCAATGCCAGTGACTGAGGACGCAAATTTATTTAGTCTCATGGGTTTAAGTCAGAGACAAAATGTCAGGTCAGTACTTAGAAGCACAAGTTCCACAAGATCTGGAAAACCAGCTTGTTTGAATACAGTTACAACAGTCTAAACTCGCCATAAATTAAATAAGTACTGTAGGCCTTGGCAGAGACAGCAGTTGCTATGTATACTGGTATAACAGCTTTGCTAAAACATCACTCAGAATGGGTCCTATTTAAAAATCTGGCCAATAGATATACTATCTACACAAAAATATACTAACAAAGTTGAGAGAATGGTGGAAAATGAACAGTCCTGCTAAGTAGGGCATAGAGGTAGAAGTAATAAGGGAGACATTCAGCACAAAATGACCTGATGCCATATGATGGGTATGCAGACATAAACATCAAATCAGGATGCAAGCATCATTTAATAAGTAGATTACTGTTTAAAAATGAATTAAAAAAAATGTAAGCATTCTTTTATTATAGTGTTAGAGTCCTCACAGAGTTGTGCTGGTCCCTTGCCACTGGAATACCTCCATTAACACTTTATTCTAATGCACATATTAGGATTATGCCATGTAGGCAATAAAACTGTCTGTCTCTTTGCCACTGGATTTACCAAGCTAATAACACTGGTCAAACTTAATCTGACTCTTTTAAAACAAAACTTGGAACTTATAATGGGAAATAGTTCTTTCCTCCCTTGCCCCTTTCATCCTTGAAAACTTTGAGATAACATTTATAAGCCAGGCTTATTATTAAAAACCTGAATGTATGAGCAGATGCCAACCTGAATTTTATTGGATTTGGTTTTGGTGAGGAATAGAAGAATGCTCATACCTTTTATTCTATAATGTAATCACAAAGCTTTAGATATAACCTATGAGTTTGTGCTGGGGAATGGCTAACTTCTTCTTTAAGGAATTCTACAAAATTGTTCTCTTTTCTGAGAAAGGCATTTTCCTCATATTTGATTTATATTTTCACTGCAATGTATGGAATACAGGTCAATACATGTTACACAGTTGGAGATCATGTTTTTCAAATGTAACTGTACATCACTTAACTCATATATGTGTTAGAGCTAAGTGTTCCTGCTTCCAGTATCAGTACTATTTTGAAGTGGTTTTATCTCCTAAATGTTTGTAAGGTATTATAAAATCTGTCTTACATAATACACTATATAATTTTCTGTGGTACCATCACTTCAGAATTGCAGATTTCCTCACCACAGGATAAATCAAAGGTATTCTTAAATTAAAGACATACAGACAAAATAATGTAGAAAACTAAGGCAAAAAGTGTCAGTTCCTGAAGGTAAGTCCCTGAATAGAAAAATTAGTTTTGAAATCTGCATTATGAAATGAAAAAATGGCATTAAATACTCTGTACTGACTTGACAACTTCATGGAAAATAGACATAACAAGGAAGCACATGATCTGAACTACTTTGTGAGAAAATAAAATAGTTGCATTTCTAAGTGACTCTTTCAAACAACAAAAGTGTCTCTTTAATGCAGTGAAGTACTGCATTTTATTTATTATTTCTCAGATGAGTATGCCTATTTGGCCTTTGACATAAATTGATAGGGATGACACTCTTCTGACAGACTTGAAGTGCAACTTGTTGGTGGCTTTTCATTTAATCAAGAGTATCAGAGAGCACTGTGGGAGATGAGAACAATAGGTTCTTGTTATTTTTAGCTTTAAATGGTAATGTTATTGTCCAGCTCCATCACTTGTACTTTAAAGCTATGTTCTGTAATGTTATATGTGTGATAGGACTAATGAAAGAGACAAAGAGATGTATATAAACTGGAAGAATTTAATGAAGTAGTTTACACCAGATGGTATACTGGACTGCTTTAGCATAACTCATATATTTGCAGGACTTAACCAATGAGAACTTAAAAGTCCACTTGTGGTAGATGAAGGGATGAATACCCATAAATGACATGTGAGAATATAGACTATAGGTATCTTAGCAACAGCACCAGTAATTCTTAGTAGTATCACTTTCAATAGCCTTTTTCTTGGTTAAGACAAAAGGAAACAATTTTGCAAGCCAATTTTCTTTGATATGAAGACAAATCCTTAATGAATGTTAGGAGGGCCCAAATACAGCAGCCCAGTGGTGGTAAGGCTGCTGCAGCTCCATTTTCCAACCCAGAACATTGTTTATAAGACAGCCTTTAACATTGCCATCAAATGTTTTGAGGTCTCTTAGATCTTCTGGGTCCAGACTGTAGCCCACAGTTCTGCATTTATGTGTGGATAAAAGGAGTAAATTCTGCATGTCTTGCATAATATTTTTGGATACTGTTGGAAAATCAAATTCTCTCCTTACTGGCCATTAGTATCCAAACAGATTACTAATGACAAGTAAGAAGAGAATCTGAGTTTCTTCCTGATGCTTCTATGTTGATGAGCAACTGGTGGAATGAAAGACAAGGAAGGTGTTTATTCATATGTTAATATCCACTGCTCTGGTGGGTTTATAAGAAACATTTTAAGTTTTTTGTTTATTTCTTTTTAAATTAAGCAAAATACAAGGTCAAATAATCTTTTTGCAATTATAACAAGTTCAGTCTTGATTTAATTGAAGTTTTCTCCTTTCTGTGCTTCTGATTGCAGTGCAATAAAGGTGAGCATAAACAAAGTGCTCATTTCCTCTTGAATAGTTCTTCAGAGTTTCTGCATTCTTTTTTCTACTTAAGATAAACATGGAACTGTCACAATGTTTTTTCAGTCAATTATTAGTACCTTTGTTTCACCCATTGACCTTTTAACTTGTGATATGACTGAAGTATTAGGTTAATGCAATGAAATGAAGTTGAATTTGTTAATTAAGTGGCTAGTATTTATTATGCTCCTGCCCAATTTGTTTTGGTTCTTTTTTCCTCTTTTAAGTGTACTAGTATGTCCTCTTAGATTATTTTTGTTCTTGTCCACTCCCAAAACTCTTAACAAACTCACTCCACATAGTCCATTGGAAATTTCAGAATCCAAGCACTTTGTTTGAAACACAAAACCAGTAGGATTGTTAGTTTATTGTAATTGCTCAAACAGGTCTGAATTAATCTAACAGCATTATTCTCCTCCTGCTCGGCCAACCAAAGAACTTATGCCACAAGAAACTGGAGCGTATTTCATTTACTCCTTCCCTTCTCCCAGAACTAATTGCAGTTTCTGTCCAATGCTTCAAACCTAAATATTTCTTCTACTGTCATCTCACATCAAATTGTGAGGCCTTACTCTGTTAAAATCAATGGGGCTTCTTAAAATTGTACTGCAATCAGTAGGTTCTACCAGTGTTACTGTATTGCAAGTAATAAGGTTTTTTTAGATGGCTTAACAAATAATTCAGGGCTACTGGAAATGTGATTGGGATCCTCAGTGCCCTGATTTGGTTTTTTGTAGATGTTCTAAACAATCTTTATTCTAAAACAATTGGAAAGTGGGGAAAGGATTTTTTTCTCTGTATTTGAGCTGCCAGCTGAAATGTCTTTACCACACCTAATTGATTGTACAGTATTATAAAAAGGTGTGGAACTTGACGTAAGGAAGTAATCTCAGTGCTTCTAAATTGCTTATGGTATATGGGTTGGATTTTTTTAGCAAGAGGTTTCTGGAAGTCTGTTCATATCCACAAGAGGGAATGGGAGTCAAAAGAGTGATATGTAACCTCAGTGGTAACAGTAGAATTAAAGTTAATATCCTCTTTCAAAATCACTGTATATTTAGTTAAAAAAACAAGTGTCATGGTTTAACCCAGCAGGCAACCAAGCATCACACAGCCATTCTCTCACTCCCCTCCTTCCTCAGTGGGATGGGGGAGAGAATTGGAAAAAGAGTAAAACCCATGGGTTGAGATAAAGACAATTTAATAAAACAGGAGAGGAAAATAATAATAATAATAATAATAGGATATACAGAATATACAAGTGATGCACAATGCAATTTGTCAAATTGCATCAGCAAACAATGCTGACCGATGCCCAGCCCACCCCTGAGCAGCAATTGCTCTCCCCCTGGCCAACTCCCCCCTGAGCTGCAGGTCACTCAGCTGGCATTTTTGCTTGATAACATTATAGCTACAGAAATACCAGTCTGAAACATCTTTTTACCTCAAATTCCTTGCAACAATGAATTGATCTCTCCAGAGGCTTAAAATACATCCAGTGAGTTAAAATCCATTTTAGACACTTTAAAAAATGCATAAGTAAATTAAAAGATCATAAGAAGCTAAAAATTTCCAAATCACATATATCCTTACTGAATCAGTTTTGGTTTAAGGTGACTAAATTATCTGGAGGGGGATATATTTTGTTTTGGTCTTTTTTTCACATAGTTTAACATGTACTATAAAACTGCACTGTATATCAACCCATGCTATATAACTCCATGTTATACTTTGGAGAAGAATTAGAAATATTTAATAGGGAAGACATCCAGAGGTGATTAACTTCTTTTAAATATTAGTGTATTTAAAGTAGTGAAAAACGTTAAGACTGTATTGCCTGTGTCTTTCAGAATATAAAATTGCAGCTCTCACATATTAGCGTTTGGATAGCCTTGATTTCATATACAAACTCCAGATTAGAAGTGGTAGTCTTGTGTCCTGGTTTCAACTGGCATAGAGTTAATTTTCTTAGCTGACATAGTGCTGTGTTTTGGATTTAGCATAAGAAGAATGTTGATAAGTCACTGATGGTTTAGTTGTTGCTAAGTAGACCTTACACCAGGCAAGGGCTTTTCAGCTTCCCATGCTCTGCCAGGTGCACAAGAAGCTGGGAGGGGGCACAGCCGGGACAGCTGACCCCAACTGGCCAAAGGGCTATTCCAGACCATATGATGTCATGCTCAGTATAGAAACTGGGGGAAGAAGGAAGGGTGGGGATGTTCAGAGTGATGGCATTTGTTTTCCCAAGTCACCATTATGCATGACAGAGCCCTGCTTTCCTGGAGGTGGCTGAGCCCCTGCCTGCCCATGGGAAATAGTGAATGAATTCCTTGCTTTACTTTGCTTGTGTGCGCGGCTTTTGCTTTCCCTATTAAACTGCCTTTATCTCAACCCACGAGTTTTCTCACTTTTACTCTTCCAATTCTCTCCCCCATCCCACCAGAGGGGAGTGAGCAAACAGCGGTGTGGGGCTTAGTTGCCTGCTGGGGTTAAACCACAACATCTTGCAAGCAGTCATCACATATTTCCAGTTCTACTCTCTGAATCAAAAAAGCGTTCTGATGGTTATCAGTTAAATTATACAGAATGCCTCCTCAAATAGCTAGCTTCCTTTTTCTAATGAAGTTTAGTTTCAGGGCCAAGCATAATATTCATTTGCTTATTTTGAGGGAAATAGGCTGCTCTTTTGTGTCATTTAAACCAGACTGTGAGCTTAAATAAGCCCTGAATCCAGCAAAGTAAACAAAACAGAAAAAAATCTATTTCTCCAGCATTTCTAAGCACTGTGCTAAATCACTTATCACAGACTAAGCCAATGCAGATCACAATGAGCTGCACACCGTAATGAATGGCTTTTCTATTCCTGGCACTTTCCTTATTGAGTGGTTTTGCTCAGGAGGCAAATCCATTAGGTACTGAAATAAAAATGTTTTCTCATGATACTGTCATGGTGTCTCTATGGAGACAGTCAGCAGCAGCTTTGTCTTCTTCATACATTTTGAAAGACTGAGAGAGAAAAGAAAATGTCATTAGAAAATATGCATAAATATGGATTTTTATACCTTTTTATCATATCATACCATGTCATAAAACAAAGCTTTTGAATCAAATGCTAAAGAATAGCATAGCCAATTAACTGAACAGAGAGGTCAGATCAGAAAAATGCCTCTGCTATGTAGCTTTAGACTTCTGACTGAAAGAACTGGAAAATAATGATAGAAAGATAATAAAAGCCAGAACTTTACTTGTATGATAGAGATGATTGGCAAAATTTTCTAAACACAGTGTTAATTTAATGACACTCTGCACGCAGGAATTAAGTTACAGGGGAGATAAAAGGGTTTCTAATGGTAATATGTGATTTGTAGATTTGTAGATGTTCAGAGAAAAAAAATAAATTGAAAGGCCATAATTTGTTTTCTTTAAGGGCAAAAGGCTGAGAACAAAGTCTTTGTTCAAATCAATAAATGGGGAAATGGAAACAATCACTTTTTAATGGTTAATTGCAAAAATTTTTATTGTATATTTGTTCCTAACACTATCGCATGTTCTTATGTTAAGCATAAGCTAACTTCACAGTGATCAAATTCTCTTTAAGTATAACGCTCTTTCATTCATAGCTTTTGTATATAGAAGAGAAAAACATGGAAGAAGTTCTCTGTTTAGTTCCAGTCTGTCATTTTCTTGATAGTTTTTGATGGCAATTGCTAATTTTTCAGTATCAGAACTTCATGAAGATGGATTAATTTCTGCAATCGGTTTTTGAAAGGGTCTCAGCTTTTTCTCATATAAGCATAACATCAAGTCAATATATAAAAATTCACAGTGAGAGATTTAGAAAGTTGGTTTCAGATTTCTACACTAACAGCTGAATCTGGGACTTCAAGATGGATTCTTTAGCTGGACTGCCACAGCCTGCACGTGGATTACTCCTTAACTGTTAGGCTGTTGGATTTTATGAGGCGGAACACACTCTCTATTGTATTAAATGTATTTTTTTCCAAAAATCTTAAGCAGTTTCCTCTAAGAGTGACATGGGAAAAATATTGTGAAACAAAACATTTCTCTCCACTGTTGAGTACTCAAAGCAAAAAGAAACACACTGTTCAATAACATGGTGGAGTACTTCACTGTAGGAGTAAGTCCAAGTTGATACCATGTATTTACTGACTGACTGAGAAAGATTAAAGATCAAACTGGAGAAATGATCAGCTATTTAAACAATATCAAGCATAGGTACTAATTAACCTGACTGATATATTGAAACTCATCCTTTAATTCACGTTGGATGTCTGATATTTCTCTGACACGGCTCTGCAGGTGATGAAATCAAAACCATCTTCACACTAGAAAAAAACCCAAACAAACTGGAAACATTATGAGAAGATCAGAACTTTTTAACAAAGGCTCATCTTTGAAAATAATCAATTAACTTTAGGAGTACAGGGGTTACCTTGCTATTCAACTTTCAAATCTATTAATGTCATTGACAATTGTCAAGATGTAGCACTTGCGTTTTTGCCGTTATTGTCAGGTTAGAGTGGTAACGGACCTCTTCATTAAGTGGTTTCTCAGCTTACAGATTCAGTATTCACAGTAGAAAAATTATTGACATTAAAACCACCGGTGTAAGACACATGAAGTGTATGAACTTTGCAGAAAGAGGTACCCAGAGAACCAAACTGGAGATTGCCTAAATGTAGTAAAAAATTCTCAAGACCATTTTCTTGACAATAAAACATAATGGAGGGTTTGCTAAGACTGCGTCATGAAACTGAGCATTCACGCATATGCATCTATAGACCTATACATAGACACACACGTTGCATATTCAGACTGAAAGACTTGCTAAAATTTGGTTCTTTGAATAAATATTCTCAGTGTAACTGGTAATGTATTTGTAAAAATAAAGATATAATAGAATAGAAATATGGGAAAACAATGTACTCAGCTGTGTATAAGAAAGGACAGATTGAACTCATTGTGTCTGGGATCCATTAAGGTGGCCAATCTGATTATGTACCACCTGAACAGTTCTGGGTTTGTTCCCATACTATAGTAATGTCCCTTGATATGACAGTGACTTCTGTTGACACAGAGGTTGCTGATATATATAAAATCTAGGTTGTGGAAGGAAAAAAGCCATTTTTTGTTCTCGGTCCTGTGAAGGTTTCTGTGGGTTTCAAGGCCATGTGGGTAGATCAGCCCTATCACATAGGCAGTGAGGTGTCATTTACAGAACAGATTCTGTCTGCCATCTTGCTATAGAAACACTGTCTTAGGTACAATTCCTTGATTAAAAATGTTCACTTGACCGAGAATACACTTCCATAAACTACAGACAGGTAATCTAACAATTCACTGCTGCTGAAGGAGGTGTTTCAGCTAGTCTTTCTCTACCAACAGCAGTTAGTCTTTCTCTGTCAACAGCCCTGCATTCTTACTGTACTTTGTGCCAGCTTCTTCGTATCTTAGACCCTTTATTTTTTGCTGTTTTCTGTTGAGATAATGATACAGTAGCTTACAGAAGGGCCTGAAATGTGCAAAATATGGTTCAAGGTGAGGGGGAGGAGGGAAATGTATGAGGCAGATTTCTTCATTTAGACAGCTATGAGCTATTAGGCCATCTCTATTTCCAATAAAAAAACAATCTTAGCCATGCTACTGTATTAGCAGTGTGACTTGGGTATAATGTCCCACTCATTCCAGGATGCTTGAAAGCTTCGAGTACCATTCTGTAGCTGAAGAAATACTTGACTTTGAGATGAAAGACCCAAAGGTGCCACAGAAAAATAGCTTAGTACCTATGAGAACGATCATAGGTGAAAATGGATTGCCCTTCCAACCTTTTGTCAACCAGTACAGGTAATAAAGCAAAATAGAAGGCAATGTATTAATACCTGTTAATAAAAAAAGGATGGTGTTAGCAAAAGAGGTGAACCAGTTTAGGAGTAGAATATTGTAAGCTTAAAAACTAGATATTTCAGGGTATGGATGCTATTATTAATCAGGAAAGACATAATATTGCACATGAAAAAAAGACAAAATAACTGAGTAGAAAGAAAGCAAAACAACATCTGCAAAAAAAAGCCCAGAATATACTGCCTGCAGTCACAGTCCTAGGCACTATAAACTGAGTTACTCCCTATCAAGAAGAAAGCACTGCATAAATAACAAGTGAACCAAAAACCAATAAAACATATAGCAGCCCCATTTTCTTTATCTGTAAAAGGAAAGAGAGGGAAAGAAACAGCAAAAATTTTTTGATGCTCACAGTGCCTCAGCTGGTGGGAGTTAAATGTGGAAAACTATAAAAAAGAGCAGTGAGAACTACTGGAAAAACTGAACAAACAAGACCAAGTTTACCAATGTCCATTGCCTATACAGGAAGATCGGGTACCTGTGTTAAGTATCTGGGCAGGTATGAATGAGAGTCTTTTGTGTCCATGGGGACTGAAGAAATTATTGCATGACTCAGAGATTTCACATATGCATTGAGGAAACTACAATCAACTGCTACCCAGAGCAGAAGGCTGTTTTGTTAGCATAACTGTAAAAGTTTCTTTACTGTGAAAAGGGTTGTCATACCAGAATATTTAGTCCTATATTCATGTGAGAGCTGTACTAGTCTTGCATCCTCTTTTTTTTTTTTGTTTGCCAACATTTTTCATTATTTGTCTACTATATTTGTTTTAGGTGAATCATAGAATCATAAAATATCTCAAGTTGGAAGGACCTGTAAGGATCATCGAGTCCAACTTCCTGCTTCCCAGAGGACAACCTAAAATTAAACTATATGGTTAAGAGCAACATGCAAACGCTCCTTGAACTCTGACAGGCTTGGTGCCATGATCACTTTCCTGGGAAGCCTGTTCCAGTGGCCGACCACCTTCTCAATCAAGAACTTTTTCCTAATGTCCCATCTGAACTTCCCCTGACACAGCTTCGTACCATTTCGTGTCCTATCACTGGTCACTAGACAGAGGAGATCAGGACCTCCCCCTGTGCTGTCCCCTTGAGGAAGTTGTGGGCTGTGATGAAGTCACCCCTCAGCCTTCTCTAAGCCAAACAAACCAGGTGGCCTCAGACGCTCCTTGTAAGTCTTGCTGTCAAGGCCTTTCACCATCTTGGTTGCCCTCCTCCAGACACACTCTAATATTTTGATGTCCTCCTTCTGTTGAGGTACCCAAAACTGCACACAGTACTCAAGGTGGGGTGACACCAGTGCAGAGTGAAACAATCACCTCCCTTGACTGGCTAGCTATACTGTGCTTGATGCACCTCAGGACACAGTTGGCCCTTTTGGCTGCCAGAGAACACTGTTGACTCATATTCAACTTCCCATCAATCCAAACCCACAGACCTCTTTCCGCAGGGCTGTTCTCCAGCCTCTTGCCCCCCAGTTTGTATGTATAGCCAACATTACCCCATCCCAGGTGCAGAATCTGGCACTTAGTCTTGTTAAATTTCCTACACCCGATGACTGTCCAGCTCTCTAGTCTATGCAGATATATCTGTCAGACCTCTCTACCCTTGAAAGTGTCCGCCGCTCCTCCCAATTTAGTATCATTGGCAAACTTACTTAATGTACATTTGACTCCTGTATCCAGATTACTAATAAAAATATTAAAGAGCCCTGGCTCTAAAATTTGGCCCTGGGGAACCCCACTGGTACCCAGCGAACAGCCCACAGGCTGCCAGCCTGATGTAACCCCATTTACTATAACTCTTTGAGCCCAACCTGTCAGCCAGCTGTTCACCCAATGTATTATGGATTTGTTTAGCTGTATGCTGGACATTTTATCCAGAAGGATACTATGAGACTGTAGCAAAAGCTTTGCTAAAATCCCCCCAAAACCACATCTACTGGCTTCCCTCGGCTGACTAGGTGGGTGGCCTCATCATAAAAGGAAATTAAGTTAGTTAAACAGGACTTTCCCTTTGTGAACCCATGTTGACTATGACCAATGTCTGCATTGTCTCTTGAGCGTTTTTCAGTAACTCACAGAATAATCTTCTCCACAATTTCACCAGGCAGTGAAGTGAGATTGACAGGCCTGTAATTACCAGAGTCTTCCTTCTTACCCTTCTTGAAAATTTGGACAGCATTTGCCAGCTTCCAGTTGACTGGGACCTCTCCGTATTCCCAAGACCTTTAAAAAACGATGGAGAGAGGTCTGGCGATAGCATTGTCTAGATCTTTCAGTACTCTGTGATGAATCCCGTCAGGCCCCATAGACTTACGTGCATCCAGCTGGAGCAGCAAGTCTTGAACAACTTCAGAGTTGGCTGGGAGTTTATAATCCCCCCAGTCACAGTTTTCCAACACAGGGTTCTGAAGGTCCCAGGGCCCATCATCACTGTTGAAGACAGAGGTGAAGAAGGCATTAAATGTCTCTCCTTTGTCTTTGTCCCTATTTGTGAGGTGACTAACCTTATGAAGTAGTAGACCAATGTTATCTCTGATCCTCCGTTAGCTGTTAACATATTTTAAAAAGCCCTTTTTATTGCCCTTCACAGTACTGGCCAACTCGAACTCTACTTGAGCTTTGACCACACGAATTTTCTCCCTACAGTGGGAAACAGCATCGCTGTAGTCCTCCTGTGTGGTCTGTCATAGAATCATAGAATCACCCTCATCTATCCTTCTTTTAAATACCTCCAAGGATGGGGACTCTACCACCTCCCTGGGCAGCCCATTCCAGAGCCTGACAACCCTTTCAGTGAAGAAGTTTTTCCTAATATCTAACCTAAACCTGCCCTGGCGCAGCTTCAAACCATTCCCCCTCGTCCTATCATCTGTTACCAGGGAGAAGAGGCCGACCCCCACCTCCCTACAGCCTCCTTTCAGGTAGCTGTAGAGGGCGATCAGGTCTCCCCTCAGCCTCCTCTTCTCCAGACTAAACAACCCCAGTTCCCTCAGCCGTTCCTCGTATGACTTGTGCTCCAGACCCCTCACCAGCTTGGTTGCTCTCCTCTGGACATGTTCCAGCAATGCAACACCTTTCTTGTAGTGAGGGGCCCAAAACTGAACACAGTATTCAAGGTGCGGCCTCACTAGCGCCGAGTACAGGGGCACGATCACTTCCCTACTCCTGCTGGCCACACTATTCCTGATACAGGCCAGGATGCCATTGGCCTTCTTGGCCACCTGGGCACACTGCTGGCTCATATTCAGCCGGCTGTCAACCAGTACCCCCAGGTCTTTTTCCACCAGGCAGCTTTCCAGCCACTCTTCCCCAAGCCTGTAGCGTTGCATGAGGTTGTTGTGATCAAAGTGCAGGACCAGGCACCTGGCCTTGTTGAACCTCATACAGTTGGCCTCAGCCCATCGATCCAGCCTGTCCAGGTCTCTCTGCAGAGCCCTCCTCCCCTCAAGCAGATCAACACTACCACCCAGTTTGGTGTCATCTGCAAATTTACTGAAGGCACACTCAATCCCCTCATTCAGGTTATTGATAAAGATATTAAACAAAACTGGCCCTAGAACTGAGCCCTGGGGAACACCGCTTGTGACCGGCTGCCAACTGGATTTAACTCCATTCACCACAACTCTCTGTTTAACCCAGCGAAGAGTACATCCATCTAGGCCATGAACTGCCAGCTTCTCCAGGAGAATGCTATGGGAGACTGTGTTGAAGGCTTTGCTGAAGTCCAGGTATACAAAATCCACAGCCTTTCCCTCATCTAACAGGTGGTAGTCACCTGGTTGTAGAAGGAAATCAGGTTGGTTAGGCAAGACCT
>NW_009259316.1:1217208-1232938 GCF_000687185.1 Egretta garzetta | reverse complement strand
CATCCGGCCCCATAGACTTGTGGATGTCCAGGTGGCATAGCAGGTCAAAGACTGCTTCCTCCTGGATTATGGGAGGTTTATTCCACTCACTGTCCTCATCTTCCCACTCAGGAGGCTGGGTACCCTGGGGGTAACTCGTTGGGCCATTAAAGACCGAGGCAAAGAAGGCGTAAAGTATCTTAGCCTTTCCTCGTCTTTAGTGGCAATGTTACCATTGTTACCTTTCTCCCAATGTCCATACACTTTCCTTTTCCACCTAAGCTCTAGTCTGTTTTAAGAATGTCTTACAGTGGCCTGAGCCTTTTCTATTAAAGTGAGTAGAAGGTAGACTGCTATTGAACAAGCAGTCTACCTGAACAGTTCATGTTAGAGAACAAGTCTTACGAGAAGCAGCTGAGGGAACTGGGCTTGTTTAGTTTGGAGAAAAGGAGTCTCAGGGGAGACCTTATCGTTCTCTACAACTACCTGAAAGGAGAGTGTAGTGAGGTGGGTGTTGGTCTCTTTTCCCAAGTAACAAGTGATAGGACAAGAGGCCTCCGGTGGTGGGAGGGGAAGTTTCAATTGGATAGTAGGAAAAATTTCTTCTCTGAACGGGTTGTTAAGCATTGGAACAGGCTGCCCAGGGAAGTGGTTGTGCCACCATCCCTGGAAGTATTTAAAAGGTGTGTGGATGCGGTGCTTAGGGACATGATTTAGTGATGGACTTGGCAGTGTAAGGTTTGTGGTTGGACTGAATGATCTTAAAGGTCTTTTCCAACCTAAATGATTCTATGATTCTGTGAAAGATGATATTAGATACCTAAATTTGCAAGGGGATGGAATGCAAACAGAGGAAAATTTTAAAGTGCTGGATTAAAGTATCACCATGATTATCAGAAGTCTAGTTCTGCCACATTCACTCCTTTTGGTTGTTCTTTGCTGTATGAGTGGTCTCATTAGAATAATTTAATCTCTATGCATAGTAACTCACTAGCTGCTATGAATAACCATAATGAAATCTCATCCTGGGGGAATGAGTGGCATAAACTGGTACTATCAATGGAATGTTAACAACATCTGGGTTAACAAAAATTATTCATGTCTGTGTAGTATTCACTTAAGAGAGGCATTTATTACTTTAATAAGACAATAAAACTAATTAAACTAGACTTGCTCTTTAAATTTACCTATAAGCTTGTTGTCTTATTTAATAATTTACTGCTCTCTGGACATTTTTTCTTCCTCTCCCCTTTACCCAGGTCACAATTATGAAACATTTCCAATTTTTTTCCAAGCCCAAGTGACATGCATCTGGCAGAGGTCAAAACAAGAGAAAGTGCATTCATTCGCATATCATAGAACAGAAAAAATACATCATTAACTATTACGTTATACACGATGGTAGTGATTCCTTCTATCATATTTTTTCATTGTGGTTTAAAATTGTAAGATTGATATTCTAAGCTCATAATACATAAAAAGAGAAGATAGTACCCTGGAAAGCTCTGAATGAAAATACTCCACTTTCACTAGCCAGAAAAAATTAGAGTGGAATTTTTCAAGTGTCCTCTTAGAACTAATAGAAAAGAGATGCCTGACTTTATTCCAAAGTGACTACACGTTCTTTTCAAGGACAATATCCATGGTGTAGTGTTTTTCATAACTTTCTGGTAGGTCCAGGAGAAGCTTTGTCCATGAATAGTTGCCACAGAAAATAGAAGAATTTTGTAAGCACAGCATTTTTTTCGTTTCTCAGATTGATGTGAGCATTCATTCATTACATTTTCCCCACCATGGCGCACTTCCTGTGAGCTTCAGAATTCAAACATGCAGCCCAGAGTGCATATCAGAATGTGAGGGAAATTCATCCTCTTCTGGTACGCTTTTGTGGCTATACTGCTCAAACAAGGGCCCATTGTGTCTCTCTTTTGATATAGTAGGTAATGTGCTGGGGATCTAAAATGCACAGTAAAATGTTCCAGTTGGCTGATGGGCCATGTCACTGGCTTTGTTGTCATCAGTTAGTTGCCTCACTTTGCCTTGAGCCAGGATGAAGTAATATGTAAGGAAATATTTGTTCATAGCACCCTAAGTAGTCTTCACACTTACTGTTATTTTTAACAGACACAGCTAAAGGCAAAAATATTGGTTCACTTCTTTAAACATATAAATATGCTTTTTCTGGAGTAAGGGCCATCCCCGTGTATGAACAGCTGGTCTCACTGAAGGTTAAAGTCCCTGGTTCTTAGTAACTCATGAGGATGTCTCAGTGCAAAATATGGTCTTACATTCTATAACCTGTATATTACAAACTTACAGAATATTCCTAGACAGGACAAATATACATACTTATTTTCTGGTATTTGACTTACACGAGACACAATACTCATTAGTTGGTTTCAGATACTGATCCCCAACTATTTTCTCATCTATATCCTAGTACAGGTAAACTTCCTCTCTCCCCCAGATACTTGATTTGATTAATAATTTACTGTTAGTTTTAATTATTTACTGGTGGTTAAGCTTAGCTTACTTCAAATATCTTTAAATATGTAATGAAGAAAGGACCTAACATTTTCTAGTCAAAAAATATATAGTTAACTCTTCCAGTTGAAACCATAAAACCATAGTCATTAGAGTGAAATTCTTCAATAACTTTCAAAATAGGCAACCCTTCTGGCTTTGTCTTGTATGGGATGCAGTTCCAGGAGAGAAAATTGATCCATATTTCACTATATTCTGTTGCTCTTTTAGCATGCCTGTTGAAGAGCAATTTCCAAAGTCTTGCTGTTGCTTCTCAAGTTATTTCATTTTCTGTGTTGTCTCCCAGTATGCTGACTTACTGTGACTCTCAGTGAGATTGATTCTGAGAAAGAGAGAGATAGTTGGCTTGCAGTCCCTGAAGTTATTTTTCCTCCTCCTCCCTTTCCAAGCCAACTGTTCTGTTAGCAGAATTCTCTCACAGCAGGCAACTTCCAGTGCTGTTGCTCAAGTGTTTTTGCTGGTGTGTGCTCCCATTGAGATACTGCCAACAAACTTCATGATGCTTCCTCTTTGGATATCTTGGCCTTTTCAATGCCACTGAGCAGCAAACTGCCTTATGGCAGATCTGTTGTTCACTGTTTTTTTTTACTCCGTACAGTTTATAGTATTTTTTGTTGTTGTTGTTGATTCTGGGTTTAATGCACCGCTTCTGTCTGCCACTTCATCATCAAACATATGGACTTGCATATTTCTCATGTCTTTTTTAAAGAAACAGCACTTCCTTCTTCTGAAGTCTTAAATTCAGAAACTAACAAGGAAGCAGTAGTAAAGTTTTCAGTAGGAAGAAAATTAAAACAAAGTCCCCAGACTATAGGCTGTGATATCTCTGAGATTACTAACGTGCTGAAGAGCTTTTGAATGCTGTTCTAGTCCTTCTGCTAAGCTTACCCCATTTCTCCAGCTTACTGACAACATATGAAGTAAATTCTCATTCCTTTGTTTGCCACAGCAGGTCCCTGCAGGGACTGAGATGTCATTTCAGTGGGCAATCACCTCACTGAGAAGTGCCAGGGTCAAAATTTCTGATCCCAAGAAAAGTAAGCAATGTATGTTGCTTCCATCTAAGATCGCCTGTCCTGCCACTGCTGAGCGTGGCTCTTGGGAATGGACTGGGTCTCTCCAACCGATAAAGAGTGCAGTTCTACCTGGCTGGTGTCCTAACTATCCAACATCTTGCACAGGAAGAAGTGAAATACTCCAAAATCTTTATTGATTTAGTGCAAGTGATTCTGCATCCCCTCCTAAAATTATTTAAGCAAGCAGTAGGCATCCAAAAATGTGGATATAAGGTAGAGTGATAATTTCTAAATAATGTGTTATTCTCACTCTGTAGACTGCATTATTTTTAGTTTCTTGGATTTTAATACAGAACATATTTCATTATTATAAACCTCGCTATGCGGAGACTATGATTAACCTTAAAAAAAATGCTACAGACAGAGTGCTTGGCTGTGATGTGTTCAGTTCTTGATGACTGAGTCCCAAAG
Source organism: Egretta garzetta (assembly GCF_000687185.1). Classification (NCBI taxonomy): domain Eukaryota; kingdom Metazoa; phylum Chordata; class Aves; order Pelecaniformes; family Ardeidae; genus Egretta; species Egretta garzetta. Next base: position 1,228,928 of record NW_009259316.1, on the reverse strand, counting down.
AACTAGGTGTATTTGAATGTGAAAGAAGGAAAATTGTTCTTTTTCATGTAATGGTGCCTAAGAATGACTCAGCAAGCTTAAACTGTCTGTTGTGCAAACACGTCAACTTGAATGACATCTTACCTTTCTTTTAATTTTTCAGAAGTGCTATTAAACTCTTGCATTGGTTCATGATTACAGGCTGAGAGAGTATAATATTTACAATAAATATTAGTATAAAAGATCTTAAAGATAAGCATATCAGGATATATATTTACAATAGACTGGGCTACCAAAAGAGATATATAATTGAGCTAGCAGTTTCTGAATATTTGTGCAAATAGAGTGACACAAAAGGAAGTTCTTACATGAATGCATATGAACATGCTTTAAATCTGCTTTTACAAACAAGCCAGGAAATTCTAAATGCGCGGTTCTGGCTTACTTTGCAAAATCACACCCTTGTAATCAATATGTAACTATGTAAAAGGAAGACATGGGGTTTGAGAATTGAAAAATAGGTAGGATAATAAAAGAAATCTTTGATCACACTTTCCCAGCAGCACCTTACAGTAATAAATCTATTACCTCAAAGATCAGAAATACCTAATGTAGTGACTGAAAATCGAAATTATATGAAAGTTCTTAATGTAGCTTTACAAAAAATTTTTTAGAATGTTTTGAGATAGTGAACCTTAACATTTCAATAACAGAGTTTTTTAGTTCATCAACAGACATTTTGAAATAAATGTAAGATAGCAAATAAAATCAAGTGTCAGATTCAATAACCTTGTTAATTTCTTTACAACCAACTTTATGTGACAAAAATGAACTTTTTTTTTTTTTACTGGAAGAATTCATGTGTATCTAAACAATTAATTTGACAGGAAATTTACTTGAAATCATATGGTAATGATGGGTTGATTTTGCATGGTGGGCCCATATTTTGTCTGTCCATTTATAACTATAGCATTTTTTATTAGTTGTTAATGTTCAGTGAAATCAGTTTTCTCCATATTTTTTAATTTGACCACTCTGCTGAGATAAATTTTCTATGTGAAAATGAGTTATTTTTGAGGTAACACAGAAATTTCAGCTACAAGAGCTGGTTAGGATGGTCTTTGAATATTGTTCAGACAAGCTTACCTGAAACTTTTTGGAGAAAGACATAAATTCTGATGAAAATCAAATTTCTTGGATCCTAAGTCAACTTTGGGTAGCAACCCTTAGAATAGTATCTGGGTGTGTACATAGCAGAGGCTGAAATCTTTATCTTAGACAAAAAAAGAGTGGGAATATGAACTAGGAAACCTATTATTTCAGGTGCGGAGCTTTGTTCACTGAAGTATTGCCTAATCTTGATGATAGCAACATTATCTTTCTACTGCTCCTTCAGTGTTCTCTTATGCTTTCTCAGTTTATGCCCAAGTATTTTATCAAGCTCCTGGTACACTAGTTTTCTCAGTTGTTTTTACTTTACCTAACGAAGATTGTTCCCCCTTTTTTTTTTCTTCTAACAAATGGAAAGTACTTTTCATGCATGCCTGTTGTTATATTTCTTATAAATATGGGTTACCATTTTCTAGTAGCTGTAAGGATAGAATCTGCTCTGCAATTTAAAGAAAAAAAAAGATTCCAACAAAACTTAAAGTAACTTTTTTTTTTCATTTGAGAAGTTTACAGTGTCTAAGTTTTGAAAAATAGAAATTCACAGTTTTGGTCCTCTTCAAAGATTCAATTTCTATTGAGACTAGAAATGTTCAAGTTCAAGCGGCTTGACCTTTGGTAAGGTCTGAGTTGGAACTAGATTCTTTGCCCCACAAAGTAAAAAAACATTTTTTTTTTATGAAACTTAATTGTATTTTATAGAATCTACTGTAAACCAAGTAATGTGGTGATAATACAGATACAACTGTTTATGTGTTGTACTCTTAGTGTTTTACATTTAGAAATATGAAAGGATTGCTATATTTTCCAGGAAAGATTTGACTGTTTCTCTTGTAACAGGAAATAAAATGAGAATATTGATTCGCTGATTCAAGTTTTCCTATAGAGACATAAATGTGTTTAATTTACAGCTCTGACTAGAGTTATTCAAATGTTGACGAAACGTTGCTGAAAATGCTTCTAAAGTATTTTTTGGATGTTAATATGACTGGGTTTTACAGGACACCAGTATATTAGCTTTATTTAAAATAATTCCTGTTGCAGTTTTTCATCTGGATAATTGCTAAATCATCTTTTTGTCTTAATAATTAAGGCATTAGATTCAACATGAGCCAGCAGTGTGCCCTTGTTGCCAAGAAGGCCAATGGTATCCTGGGGTGCATTAAGAGGAGTGTGGCCAGCAGATCGAGGGAGGTTATCCTCCCCCTCTACTCTGCCCTGGTGAGACCCCACCTGGAGTCCTGTGTCCAGTTCTGGGCTCCCCAGTTCAAGAAAGATGAGAAACTCCTTGAGAGAGTGCAGAGGAGGGCAACAAAGATGATTAGGGGACTGGAGCATCTCCCCTATGAGGAAAGGCTGAGAGAGCTGGGCTTATTTATCCTGAAGAAGTGGAAATTGAGAGGGGATCTCATCAACACATACAAATATCTTAAGGGTGGATGTCACAAGGACGGAGCCAGACTCTTCTCAGTGGTGCCCAGCGACAGGACAAGGGGTAATGGGCACAAAGTGAAGCATAAGAAGTTTCAGTTGAATATGAGGAAGACCTTCTTTACTTTGAGGGTGACAGAGCACTGGAACAGACTGCCCAGGGGGGTTGCAGAGTCTCCTTCTTTGGAGATATTCAAAACCCGCCTGGATGATGTCCTGTGCAACCTGCTCTAGGTGAACCTGCTTTAGCAGGAGGGTTGGACTAGATGATCTCCTGAGGTCCCTTCCAACCCTTGCCATTCTGTGATGCTGTGATTCTGTGATTCCTTAGACTGGGCCCCAGTATATTTACTGTACTTAGGTTTAGCAAATCAAAGTCCCTCTTTTAGGAAATCTGACCAAACATTCTATAGCAACCTCACAGTCTGAAACACAAGTATAGTGAATTCAAAGACCTTGAAGTCTTTGAAGACTTTGAAGATTCTAAAATCTCATATCTAGCTTACCTAAAGCTCCCCACTCTGTAATGTTTGCCTGCACAAATCTAACTTCTTCTGATACTCCAGAAAAGCCTTTTGGCAACTGTCTTACTGAATAGCTCTAAAGAATGAACTTCTCCAGAGAAAGAGAGAATGTCACCTGTTATTCCCTGAGAGCGCCTTCATTCCTGAGCATATGGCACTGTCAAAAACACTTCTGTTAGCTCCAAAAGATGCCAAACCAGACATTATGGAGTCACTGCCAGTGCCATTTCCTTAAGTACTTGCTACTGTGTAGCCATTCACAGGCCTTTCTGTTTGTTTTTCTGTTTGTTTACATCCTGCTGATGTAAACTTCTGTAGACACACAAGCAAACACAGTTTAACCAGAGCAGTCATGAATTAATTTAGCAGTTTGATGTAAAGAGTTTTGCAACATTCTGTCATGGTTTAACCAGGCTGGCATATTTGTTTAAAGGTATTTTTTTTTCTGTATCTGAAATGTCTCAATTTTTATAAATGTCCAAATACATACTTTAGATAGGGTCTTTGGCAGCAGCCAGTTTTTGATTCTCAGTGTTAGAACTTCAGCCTGAGCATTCTGACATTTGATATGGAGAAGAAATGTGGATTTGGTAAGGGCCTGATTCCAAAAGCTGTATATGAAAATTAACTTCTTTCTCCTTCTAGTAGTTATCTTTGATCAGAGCTCCATAACAGTGGAAGAGAAACTTAGGCACTGTTTCAACTATCATTCAGTTGCAGGCAGTAGCATTTTTTTTTCTCCCCCACCCCCCCCGCCCCCGTGCCTCTGTTGGAGGAATACAGCAAATCCTTTGTGACGGAACAGCTATGAAGTGTTGTGAGATACATGCATAATAGACCTTACAACAAGGCAAATGAGCATGTTTGCTTTGAAAGGGGTAGCATTTGGGACAAGAAAGAAGTTTAATCTTAATTTTACAAATAAGACACTAACTGAGGGGTTCCCTCTACCTTCTGTTTTCTTTTTCTGATGGAAGAATTGGTTTTGACCAGCAACAGTGCAGGGTACCATTGTGGTGTCACATGAAGCGTACACTTCAAAAAACAAACCAAGCAAGATTAAAAATATACTTCTCCAATACTGATTAAATATGGATATTTCTGAAGGGATATCTAGCTTAAGATCAACATTTAGGCACAAATGTTTGACACAATGTGAACATCAGAAATCTCTGGTTTACTTAATCTCCTTTAGATTTGCAATTTTGCAAAGAAATTGTAAGTTTCTTCATTAAAGACTGTTGGGAAATTTGGCATTCTTTTTCCTAACAGCAAGCTAGCACTAGACTTAGAGTATTGTCCTGGCAAGAAGCTGTCATACCAATCCATAATGTATGTTAAAGGTGAAGATGGGACTCAATCGGGGAAATTTAGGAATCAGGTCAAATACATAACAAAATTCAACTAATTCCTGATGACATAAATTTATTTCCTACCAACTCATCTCTGGATTAATCCTGGATCAATTTCATTTATCTCTAACAGAGATCAGAAATAAAATTTCATAAATTATGTGTCTAGTGAAATATGGAGGCTACAGGTTCAGTCATGTAGTGACAGTTAGCTTTGAAATATGCATTCAGTTGAATACCATCTGTTTTGAATGCTTTAAGCTGTGCTAAGTAAATTTCATAGAATCATAGAATCATTTAGGTTGGAAAAGACCTTTAAGATTATTGAGTCCAGCCATTAACCTAACACTTCCATTCCACTACTAAACCATGCCCCTAAGTCCCCCCATCTTTTAAATCCCTCCAGGGATGGGCCCTCCCCCACTCCCCTGAGCAGCCTGTTCCAATGCTTAACAACTCTCACTGAAAAATTTTTTCCTAATGTCCAACCTAAAACTGCCCTGACACAACTCTATTAGCAAGTAGAACAGGTAACGTTGTTGGCTAGAAATATAATTTAAGGATAATGATGGATCATTGGATGGATCATGGCCCCATCCCTGGAAACATTCAAGACCAGGTTGGATGGGGCTCTGAGCAACCTGATCTAGTTAACAGTGTCCCTGCTTACTGCAGGGGGGTTGGACTAGATGACCTCTAAAGGTCCCTTCCAACCCAAAACATTCTATGAATCAATGATTCTATGATCATCCATGCTCTCCAGTTTTCTGACTGTTCCTTCTGACAGCATGAGGTTGCAGATTGCTCAGACCAGTAAATTTTGTTACATAGCACATATTTCGTATAGTATACAAAGACCAAAACTCCACTCTTGCAGTATACAACCCAGTAATGTATGCTTGCAGCCCAGAAAGCCAACCATATCCTCGGCTGCATCGAAAGAAGCATGACCAGCAAGCTGAGGGAGTTGATTCTGCTCCTCTGCTCTCGTGAGACCCCACCTGGAGTACTGCATTCAGCTCTGGGGCCCTCAACATAAGGACATGAACCTGTTGGAGTGAGTCCAGAGGAGGCCACAAAAATCTGAGGGCTGGAGCACCTCTCCTAGGAGGAAAAGCTGAGAGAGTTGAGGTTGTTCAGCCTGGAGAAGAGAAGGCTCTGGATGGACCTCATAGCAGACTTCCAGTACCTGAAGGGGGCTTAAGAGAAAGCTGCAGAGGGACTTTTTAAAAGGGCATGTAGTGACAGAACAAGGGGTAATGGCTTTAAACTGAAAGAGGGTAGATTTCAACTAGAAAAAAGGAAGAAATTCTTGACTATGAGGGTGGTAAGGCACTGGAACAGGTTGTCCAGAGAAACTGAGGATGCCCTATTCCTGGAATAGTTTAAGGCCAAGTTGGTTGGGGTTTTGAGCAACCTGGTCTAGTGGAAGGTGCCCCTGCCCACAGCAGGAGGATTGGAACTAGGTGATCTTTAATGTCCTTCCCAACCCAAACCATTCTATGATTCTATATCACACATCCAATAACAGAAAGTCTATTGTGGTTTTTTTCTACCAGTTTGTCTACTTTCAAGACAACAGAGCATGGTTATGAACCAACAGGTAATAATTGTTTATGAAGATGTGACGTCTACGGTCCTTACTGCCTCTAAAATCATTGAGTAGATAATAAAATTTGAAACTCTTACACCAGAACAAAATTAGAAATGTCCTTTTTTTGTCAATTGTCTGGTATTATATTTACCTTTCTTCTTAATTTTCCAGTTTCATGTTTAGTTTTTGTCTCCTGTGTTTGGGAATAGAATAAGGTAGATAGATAGAATGGTATTAGGGGAAAGAAACTTTTCTCCTATTTTCCCTAAGTCAGCAAAACTGAGTGTGACTGTGCTCATGCTTAACAAGAATAAGCTTGGATAAAATTGAACTACTTTTTTTTTTTTTCTTTTTCCATGGTAAATTTTAACTATGACTCATAAGTAGAAGGCAGTGAGAAAATAGGAAGTGGACAGATAAAGATGCTCTCACATCTCAACAGAAACTTGCTGATGCAGTATGTTTTGTATCTTCTAGCTACTGATTTTTTATGTGTGTTTATACCTGTGCATCATCTTATTTCTACAGCATGCTGTCAGCTTTGTCACAGGAAATGAAAATGAGGCTAGCACCCATATTGTTTAGTCCCATCCAAAATAGTCTGTCACGTTTAGCCTCATGCTGAAGGATTTGGAGGAACTGCAGAAAATACATTTTGATTGTTAAATTGGTGATGAAGGAATCTATCTTCCAGAGTATGTGCATACTACATTTTGGAAGCTTCAGGGTAGAGATACAGCAAATAATAGAAAAAACCCCGCGAAGAACATGGGGGCCTTCTAACCTAAATATATATATAGTCTTAATATTTATTTTTATATTCATTTATCACTTGTTTGCAGCAGGGTGGCTTGCTTCAAGGCTGTCAGCTCTTCACAGTTTGGATCTTATTTCCTATGGCTTGCATATTTTAACATCTATAATACTGGCAATTAATGAAAATAATATGACTAGTAGCAATTACTCTGACACCCTGGTTAAATAGGGTACACCACTCCAGAAATATCGATGATTATGCTGATCTCTTCAAAACTACTCTGACTAAAAGAATTTATCTCTTTTTCTCTGACAATGGACAAGGAATCCTTTTTCAAACTGTACCTGTTTTAAACCAGACTGCCTAGCACTGCAACTTTTATGAAGACAGCCACACCTTTTATTTTCCACTTCTTGAAACACAGATGTCCTGTGAGGACAAGACCAAAAAGTATCCTGCAACGAACAAATCTTTCCCTTTTTGAAGAAATGAGTAGTGACATTCACCAGTAATCATTGGATCATTGTATTATAAATTACTATTCAACTTCTTCTGAGTGCTGCAAAAATTACAACTGAGAAAGGCTGTTTTGATATGGACATCTGTAGGTACCTCTCCTGGTAATAGCTGTGAATTTTTTGTAAAACTTTCCTTTAAACAACCCAATAAAATCCTTGATAGACATTTTGTCACTGGAAATGTTGCTTTCCAGATTTGATTCCACATATTCAATGTTTGTGTTCCTATGAAGGTTCTAAACATGAGAGAGACTTAATTTTCAAAGCTTAACAACCCTGCATTTGGTTACTTTATGTTCTCCATACAAGGTGAAAAGCTGGACTTAGTTTATTGTCTGTTCCTTCACTATTAGGGTAAAAGGTCTTCTTTTGCTTCAGTGTTTGACAAACATTTCTGAGTGGATCATCTGGAGTCTCCCATTCAAAGCTTTGTTTCCTTATCTGCTTTTACTTACTGGGTTTTTGCTGGCTTAAATTTACAAATAAGTTATAAATTCAACCTTTTTGTCAGAAAATGCTCTGCAAGCACGTAAGCTGTTTTCATCTAAGTATTTTCAACTGAATCTTTGAGTTTTCTAGATTTTTTGCTCTTTGCAATGTTACTGATAATTCCACTGCTTTTTGGAATAAAGCAAATTTTCCCCTGTTTCTTCTGGTAATGATTCTCTTTAAAGATATTGCTGATTTCACAAAAAGGTCTTTCTTTAGAATCTGCTTTAGAGCACTTTCCAAGGGCATGGTATGCCTTCACACTTTTTAATTCTGCAGTATTTGATACCTATTGCAAAACAATGCCACACATTCTTTTATGAAAGTAAAGTTGTATAGCAGTGTTTGCGATCGATTTATAGAGGTCTCCAAAGGTGTTCTGCATATCTTGTGAACTTTTGTTTTATTGTTTCCAAGTTAGCCAAAAATGTCTTACTTTTATGGTCTTTGAAATGTAAGCAAAATGGGAATTGTGCCCTTTGTTTCTTTGAGTTGTCAGACGTGGCCTCAAATATATAACATTTAATCTTTCCAAATATTCTGCACTTTTTTTCCATTAGAAATTTCACATTGTGATGTGTTGCTCCATGCATAAAAGGACACTTTTGAGAAACTAGAGTCAATTTTTATTATGATGAAAATTCAGCAGTTTCTTTCTAATGTTCATCTTGAAGGTTGAGAAATGCGAGTGTGTTGTTCTTCACATCTTTGCTTTCCTTAATTCTGACTTGCATCTAAATACAAACAAAAGAGGAAAAGAGAGAAAAGAAAGACATGAAAAATTTAGAAATCTTCATTTCTTATGTTCTCAAAAAAACACTTTCATTTTTCAATATAAAAACCTGTTATTATAGATATTCATTATTTTGGATGCATTTCACTCATTTACAAAAAAACAGGTATGCTACTTTACTTCATTTTATATCTGGGTAGGCAATGTCAACCTGACCACCATTCCTTACATGATTCTTGATTTTGTTAGAAAATTCCAGTGGGACCTGAGGCAGTATTTTCGTCTCAAAAAACTGTGTTAGCTCCTTCTGCTGTTATCTTTATGTGGACACTAATTTTATTTTCCAATGTGTTTTCTATCAAGTGCCAATACCAGGATTAACAGCCTACAACCTGCTGAATTTCTACTTTAAAAAGAAGAAAGGCATTATATTATTAACCTTCCCATCCTCTGTTATCAAGGCACTACTAGAGCAGAGATTGTATGCAGAAACAGTTGAACTGAAAATTGTGGAGAAAACACCAGCCTTTCTACCGTTTATATCCTCTGGATGAGATTGATCTCTAGAGAGATGGTGCTGTGATGGTACTAACCGAAGCAGAACGGGGTAATATTGCACCTCGATGCCAATGTAGAAATGTGCTGAAGGTGGCTGGAAGGTACAAAGGCCTAAGAGCAACAAAAGCTGAGCACTAATGGGATGGAGAAAGGGACTGATTGGTGACTCAGTGATTCTGACCACTGCTCACAAGTTGTTTGAGCTGTAGGAGCTTTTCAAATAAAAATGTTTTATTTGCTATTCTGCATGACATACAGACAGATTGTGGAAATAAATGGAGAGCAAGAAAACTGAGGGTTCTTTAATAGTCATATCAATCCAGGTGTTTCTTACCACAATTCAATGTTATCTTTTCTGCCACCATAATGTACTTTGGGATCAAGGCTGACAGTCAGTGCTGCACTTATGTCTTGCTCTATGTTTCTTAGAACATTTTTTTTTTCTAGTTTTCATTGATTCTTCATGAAATGATGCTGTTTTCTTACAGGTGTTTAATCTACTATATCTGCAGCTTATTAAATAACCATTGTTAAGAGAAACATTTATTTCATTGCTTGGGGTCTACCATGGACATCTTGGAGTTAGAGTTTTTAGTGAATATTGTTGTTCTACAGATGCAATTCAATTTTGGTATTCAAAAGGCCCTGTCTTTCCACCTTTCAGAAAGCTATTTCAAAATTGAACTGCTGAGAAAAATTTTATTTAGAGGTGTTTTGAATTGTGCTAAGTTGAAGAGCACCTGGGGATTCTTTGTGAAGGACTGTATTGTAGTGTTGCTGTAACTCAACTGGACTTTTCAATATCCTTTGCAAGCCCCATTTAAGTATGAAATTTTGATTGCTCTAATGCTAATTTCACCCTTGTTCTTTTTTTTAGTACTACTCAGACACGTCAGCTTGCATTTGAGTAGAGACTTCAAGTTGCTACGTTTACTTACATAATAAAAGCAGTTAAATTGTGCATTTTTGTGACCAATGAAGTATATCTGTAGAAGTGCCAAAACAAGTTTTATTTTAAGAGACAGAAGAGATTACTGTACATCAAAAGCTGTAAGTTTTAATTATGTTTTTACTTCAAAACTGTCTGAAATAAAGTGTATATTTACTTTCTTGAAGCAGTTTTATCAGGTAAAAATGCTTCCATCATCTGTTCTTAAAGTTAATGCTGTCTGCTTAATGTGTCCATCTGCTGTCTAAAACATCACAAGTTTTATATTTCTCTGTAATTTAGATGTGTTTCTATCCACTTCCTGAAGACAGTGAGTTGCAGACAAACACACCAGAATCATTTGCCTTTCAATCATGGCTTCGCTTTGGGGGATGAACTTACTTCTTGCAGCTTCTCAATGGCCATGTGATTTTCTTTCTTCTTATTTTGTCTTGCACAAATGATACTGAAATACAATCATAAAGGACTGTCATAGTTTAGGTATATATGTATGTATATGTTCACAATCAAAAATATATGTTTTTAATTAGACATTGTGGAAAAGAAGGGAAGTCTATAATGCTGATTTAATTTGAAGGATTTACTAGTGATCTGATATAAAATCTGGGACATGGCAGACTTTGATAGGAAGGTTTTTCCCTCACATCTTACTAATTATTAAGGATAGGAGCTAGATTTAATAGCGATGGAACAAAGCATTGACATATTTGTTGCAAGGTAGTGAATAATATCTCTTTTGGCTGAGCTCATAATTTGTTTTATCCTTGAGCTGTATTGTAACTATGTACATTAGTCATACAACAAAACTCAGTTTTCTAAGTTTTGAAAAAGAATTCTATTGCTTTTTGAGAAAGGAGCTGTTGTGATTTTCAAGTGGTATCTGCCTAGGACATATCACTTAGTATCCATCTGCGTAATGTCACTTCTCACAGTATGCTATCACTGACATATTCTGGTATGTCATACCACAGTAATTATAATTTTGCAGCTAAAAGCTGAAGCTAATACAATACAAGTCATCTATCCATTGCATACAGGTGTTAATGTCCGCAGAATGTCAGACATCTGGAGACATCTGGAGCATTGCTCTACCTTGTGCTTTTACTGATCTCTCATTAATAGTGCAAATTAAACCTGAATATTTAAATGATAGACATTATGGCAAAAATAGTGTCTAGAGATTCATCTGAAGATTCATTAACAAAGGCAAGACCATTGTTTCAGTGGTATGAAGGCTTGCAAGATGAGAAATTATGGTGTCTAATCTGTGATCTGTGAAACTCAGCCATAAGAAAGTCGGTATGTGAACTTTACAAATAAGGTGTCTTCAGAAATATACCCCTATTTATTAATCTGATGGTATATGGAAGCCTTGCCTTAGCAGGAGCAAAAGGTTAATTTCTTGTTAATTGCACAATAGTGAACAAAGAATGAGTGGAAAACTTTGAAGTCTCTTTCACTATCCAATACAGAATTAAAATATTTCTGATTTAAGCATCTGAATTTCTCTTCCAGAACAAAATGCTCTTGTAAATTGTCATACCAAACATATAGTTTTGCTATTTATATCAACCTGTATTTAGAATTTACCTTAAACTCCATTACCCATAGTTCCCTTGCCCTTTGCCTTTCCCAGTCTCTTTCGAACACCCTTTCCCCAGGAGGTTCA
>NW_009259316.1:1190641-1217098 GCF_000687185.1 Egretta garzetta | reverse complement strand
CAGCAGCCAGCCCCGTTAGCCTGCTGCTGCTTTTACTTGCAGGGGCTCAGCTGCACTGCGTTGTGGGATCCTCTTCTCCCACCTGCAACTGTCAGCAGGCAATGCTGCTGAAGGGGATTGTGAAACTTCACTCATTTTGAATACATAACCTAAAGAGTGATTCTTACTGTTAAAGAAAAAGGGGTTCACGTCTTTCATTTTAACAATTTTTTCTTCTCTGAGGTCTGCTGCATAGTCTGAATTACTGCACTGTATACAAGCCTAAACAGAAGAGCAGGGGGATAGGAGGGGGTGTGTGGCTTGTGTTGTTTAGTTGTAGTTTTGGGGTTGATGCGGGGGTTTCTTTGAAAGAAAGGAATTTTCTTTGTTTTCCAGCTTCAGTTTGTGTGAGTATCCAAATTAAGGGATATCTGTAATCACACAATACCTTCTAGATCTAAGTTCTCATGTGTGACTACAGGTGCTTTGGGTTATATTTTGGGGTCTTGATTTATTGTACAAAATGATGGAAAATACTTTGGCAACGGAATAATTCTTTATTCATAAGGTTTAATTTAAATGGTGTAGTGCATAGATTTTATTCTTATCTCCAGCTATGTGCTTCTCCTGAAAAAGAAGAGTTTAGCTGACTGGAGTTGTAACTTGGCAATCTGACAAAGAACATATAGAGAGTTGTATAGATGACTAATCTAGAAGGCAGCAGCTGGGCTTACTCAGTCAGCACTGGCATCTCTGAATGCAGTCCTCACAATTTTCTTTCATCTGACAGAATTTCGGTCCTTTTCCTGTTGTGATTTCCTCTGAAGATTATTATTATGAAATATTTGTACAGTGCTTAAACATCTTGATCTTAGTGTAAGAAAGCCTTCTTCCTTGTACTTCATCACCTGCAGCTTTGAGCTGTAGTTCCCTGTGATCAAATATAGGCACTTTGAACTTGTGTGTTCTGTTCAATAACTAAATGGCCTCTTTTTTCTCTGAGTGATGTGTAAAATGATGTTCACCTGCAAATATGTAATTTTTTCTTTGTTCTACTATTAAGTAATGAAGAGTAACATAAATCTTTCACAAAATACCATTTGTAACAATTATTTTCCTTGGAATCTTACTTTTTTCCTGCAAAATACCATTTATCCTGTTCTTACAGATGATATGTATTTGAGCTTTCTTTGATTGCTTCCCTTTGAAATTAGCATCAGTAGGGGTGGCAGAATGAAGACCTTCATTATCTAGATTTCTATCCATAGCCTGCTGTCTGATTACAGATAATAGGAGTAAACATCCACTTAATTACTAAGTATATTGCAGCTAAAGCGTCTGGTAACTATAGTTATAAATAGATTCTACCATATCATTTCATTCGTATTCATGACCTCTTTTGTTTGCCTATAGATGAACATTTGGTGGAATTAAATTTATTTGCAAGCATGTTTGTGATAAGTATAAATGTTGCATATGGGAACCCAAATAAATATTGGCAAGATAAGAGAGTTCAGAAAAGCTTTCACGACCGTTTAAGGTCCATCTTTTCCTCCTCAACCAACTTCTATTTCTTTTTATGCTGTAAAATACTGGTACTGAAGTAACTTAAATATCATTATGCACATATCTTTCAACTTGGAAATGTACCTATAAAACTGTCACCTCTTTTTTCCCCTCCTTTTCTAATTCTTCTTCCCCTATCCCCCTTAGCCATTCCAAACAACCTTAAGAAATTCTATTTTGAACTTCTCAGATAACAAAAAGAAAGCTCTGATTTGAGCAAAGCATGTGTTTGGGGTTTTTTTATCAGTAATCTAAAAATTAAGGATCTTGCTGCATAAAAATGTCTTTGAGAAAATCACCTGCTATGAATTAACAAACTGAAAAGTACAACCAAACTAAAAAGCAACTGCAGTGTGGTTACATGCATAATCACAGATATCTCAAGAATCCTAGATCCTGAGAATGTTGCAGCCTTTACACAACTCTATTGGAGTATGGATCCTTTACGGTTTGTCTACATGGAAAATTTACTGGCATAGTTTTTACTGCTATAGCTACATTTCTCTAATTCTCCCTGTGGATGCTTATTTTAGAATAGGTACCATGAGAGGGAGCTATAAATACAGTGGTACACTTACATTAGGTTTTGTGTTTTTTTTTTTTCCCATAGATCTTCTTTCTGGGTAAATCTTTGATGCAGTACATAATTTCTAAACACATTTCACAAAGACAGAGAGGTTGTGACTTACCAGCATAAAACTAGCACAGCTGGGAAAAAAACCTAGAGTCCTAGTTTAATCACCACTGTCTCTGCGTGTACTTAAGGGCCACAACTATACTAGTAAATTAAATTGCCTGAGAACATTCCCCATAAGTAGAAGTTTATCTATGCAAGTAGGTTGTTAGAAATCCTACTTGCATCAGCCTGGTCCATGCTAACCACCGATCTTCCCAAACAATTCCCAGCAGTTAAAATGTCTCTGGGACCTGTTTCTGCCCTCTGACAATATCCAAGCAGGCCTTGTAACTGCATGTACTGTAACTCCATGCACTCTGTGCTGTTATGCTGCTCTGCGGTTCCACTGGACAGGCATTTAAAGAATTATATTATGTATTTTGGCCCTTAGGGGTGCAGAGCAGCCTCTTGTTCTCACAGCAGGGTAGAGTTGCAGGGGAAAGCAACCTGAGGTTCAAGGAAAGCACGCTGCAGTTGCAGTCTGTGAGGAGATTGGCCATGTGTAGACTGGATGAAGCTCTGGATGAATCTCTCTTTTACCTGTATCGAGATTACTCTATTTATGGAGGTAGGGTGCCCTCCTCCTTCACCTGGAGGAGAACTGCCACACTGCTGAGAAGATGAGTGGTAAGAGAAAGGGATAAGCAGTTCACACTCTAGTTTCTTCCTGTTTTCTACTTCCCTCCTGTCTCTTCCCTAAGTCCATGACATCCCTTGAAGTGTAAGCATGGAAAATTCCCTTTGTTGTTATGGTTTCCTTTGCCTGGAAAATGAAGTGGGGTATATAGTTGTATTCATTCAAATGGAGGAGGATATTTAAGTGTTGTGACTGGGTATGTTATGATTAGGTATGTTGGGTAGAAATGGCATGCAGTAGAGGTCAATGCAATAAGCTGGGGAGAGGAGAAATTTTCCTAAAGCCCTTGTAACACCATGACAGGAAAGCAAACATTTTATAAGAATGCCTGTCTGCGTCATATAGATGGATGAGAAACAGCATTTAAGACACTTAAGATAGAGGTGCAAGCAAAGTCTGACTCAGCATCTGCAAGCTCCAAATGTACATTGCAGACAGCTCAGAACAGTGGGATCTAGAAACTATTCAGCTGAGCGTGGGTGGTGGGTGCCCAGGGCTCATCCAGCAAGTCTGCGTGCGAGAAGTCTGTGGAGGCAGGTGGAGACCAGCCCTGGGAAAGGGCTAGAACAGCTGGGAGGCGGCTCTGATCTAGCAGAATGAATGTTACACCTCATCCCTACCTATCAGATGGTCTGTGTTGCGAGCAGATGGTGTGGCAATGGAGAGAGCAGGGTGGTTAGAAGCAAATGGTCCATATTATATGACAGGGGCTAGAGGGAGTGCCCATTATAGACTTTTGGGTTGCTTAGTTTGTCTATTTTCTCTGGTGTTGGTTTTTTTTAAGTCAAAGGAACTGAGGTACGGCAAGAGAATGTGTTGGTGCCATGTAGAGCGTGGGAGAGAAGCCAGATCTATTTTTAAAACCTGCCTTTGGGGTATGGCTGATGGAACGCTGCTGCAGCGCTCATGAATATTTTGATGGAAAAGCTGTGAACTAGATGGGGGCAGTGAGGTCAGGCAAGATGTACGTGAGCTAAAGGACCCAATCCTGCTGTGAATCCTCCTTTTGAAATTGTTTGCCTGCATTTTCATGCAGATGTATAAGATGCTCCAGGTAAAAGATGTTTTGCACAACACTAAGCATGCTGATGTCCACTCTGTCTCTGGGAGTTTTCTATTTCAAAATCAGCAGGCCAAACACTGCAATGAGATGCTACAGGGCCACAGGTCCTAATCCAAACACAGGTCTTATAGCTGTTGTTTGTATGGCTTCAAATTTCAGGTACAAACAACCACAATATGTGTGATTCTTCCCTGACAGTCTAACAATACCCTTCAGGATGCAGGACTGGAAGACTCTTCAGTTGCTGTAGGAATTCTGCAGAGGCCTGTGGCTGCAGAGAGGGAGGGAAGAGTATGTATTTTCAGTTTACCAGTGTGCCCATTTTAAAAATCCTTGTGTGGCTGGGGTTGTGCAATGTCTTCACACCAAGTTTGCTTGACCTTGCTGACATTGTGGACATGCAGCAGTCATGGGCAGATGATCTGTATGATGGTCTTTGTACCATCTGTCATAATCCTGCCTGCTATGGACTTTCTGACCCCAAACTCCTTGTATGTTGACTGGAAAAATTCACAGAAATGTTCCTTTTGTTTTTATGACAGAGATGCAGGATGCCTGAAAAGACAAGTTCACACACAAAGCATAGTTTCCACGGTAGTCCTTTCCCATTTAACCATAGGTTTTGCATGCACGAGGGATAATCCTAATTGTCTAAAGATTGCAAATTACAAGACGTTGAAGAAGAGAAGTAAGGGGACAACTTTCAAGATGGTACTAGAGTAAGAACAGTCAGTTTAAAGTATTAGGATATTAACAAAGTCACACACTGTAGGAATATTGCCCTCAAAATTTAAGGGCAGTCCAAATGCTGATGAAGCATTCCTTACACAAGGTCAGCATGAAGAAGAAACAGTTGTGCCTGAGTCCATTCCTAGTCTGTTTTGTGGGCAGACCTTGGAAGCACCTGCTTGCAACTGATAGAAGCTCAAAATCTGCAGATATCCTTTACAGACGGTGTGTCTGGACACTTTCTGATGTAAGCACTTTATTTATTTCCGCCAAAGTGCAGCCTGATGTTAGAGATTAGGACTGGGCCTTTCCCCCTTAACAAAACTCTGTAGGTTTTGATTAGCATTTCTAATCAAAATGCTATTCTGCTCAACTTTGAACAGATGTTTTATGTTCTATGTCTACATGCAGCATATGTCAGGTGACAATTTAAGCAGTTAAATGAGATTATGAGGCAAACACTGGAACTCAAAACTAGAAAGTATTAGTTTTTATTAAAAAAGATAAATGCATTTTGATATCACATCTTGTAAAGGATTAAAAAATATTGTTTCTAATGCAGTTTATCCCTGGAAATCAATTGTAGATATCATATATATGAGCACTTTGTTAATGTGACTCCCTTTTTTAAAAAAAAGAATGATTGATGATTGCTACTGAAAAATAAATTAACTTTGGTTGTTGCCTTACAGCTCCCTCTGTTCTATCTGAGATGCCGTCATTGAAATGTTATTATTCAGAAATGAGAATATTGGAGACCTACTGCCTAAGGCAGTGAGGTAGTAGAATGAAGGCTGTTTAATTGAACCTGCTAACAATAACGTTGACTATTCATGTGAAACAGAGGTGCATAATCAGAAGAACTGGGAGAAAGGGAATATATTCATTCTCAGTCACGGGATGCAGTAGAAGCTCTAGACACAGTCATACTTTAATATTTTTTTAATGAAGCATTATTTTTCACTGTATGGAGAAAGTAGGCTAATAGACATGTATAGTGGAGCAAATTTCCATTTGAGACTTCTGCAGAAAAAAAATGGACTTTTGTTCTTTTTCTTTGAAAAGTATAAAGATATAGGTCTTAGAGATGTACAGTATCTTTCATCTGTCCTCTAGCCAGTGTGGCTGCTTGATACAACCTGTAGGTGACACTGCACAGACACAGGAAATCCTGCAAGTATAGATGGGGTCCGTCAAGCAACAGTGTCTCCACGTTCTCTTTCTAGAGCATGTGGGAGTGATCACACCCATCAGTATATTGCAATGTGAGTAAACTTACACAGCAAACGATGCACAGCCTCAGTCTTGGATCACAATGCAAGTGAAGGCTGAAGCAGCAGGATCAGCTCCTGCAAACCAAAAAGCATTAAGGCAGGTTGGGGCTGTGTCAGGAGGTGTAGCAACCCTCTGAAATTCTGACAAATCCTTCTCTTTGGTGCCACACATCTGTTTTACACACAGCCATCTTGCTTTTCACTCCAAAACATCCTAGCTCATCATGGTTGGTTCTTAACATTTTCACCCCCTATTCTTTCTACGTCATGGAATGACACAACATCTGAGTACCGTGCCCCAGTGCGATGTGGTGCACAGTGTACAGCACATTGTAAGACTTCTGTTTTTGTTAAACTTTACCGGGCTAGGTTAGCTTTCTGTAACCTCCCGGAGACAGTGTCTTACAAGGCGAAAGGTAGTCAGTAGTCAGCCATCTTGATGCACAGGCTGGACTTTAATATTGTGGTTGTCATGGCAACATACATTGCAGAATGTGCAAAGACAACACATTTCACAATTAAAAAAGAATTAACAGAATTCTTGGTAAGAAAAAGGAGAAGTACTTAGTTAAATATATTAAACTTGGTACCATGAAGGATTTATGCAAGTCCCAAATACTATATTATAAAGCACCCATGAAGAGGAACAGCATTAGATACCACTGAAAATGAAACAATTCTGTGTCATGGTAGCACGTAATGGAAACAGGATAGCAGTATTTTCCTGTGAAATATTGCAGCAGTATTGAAAACTAGATGATTTGTCCATAGTTAAACATTTTAAGTTGGTATTCAGTGACATGGTAGACATGTAAACAGAGTTCACTCAATCAGAATGAATGCCTCAACTGCAAACAATCATGAAATTACAGCTTAGTGTAATTTTCAAGAAGTTGAGATTTTCAATTAAAGGAAAGAATGTCTAGGAGATGAATTCTTCTTGGTTCTTAACTAGTAACCCTGGGAATTTCCAACCAAATCCTTTTGGAAGTGATTACTCTTTACTAATCCATACTATTAAATATAAAAAATTTTTCTTTCCCTGGTGAAATCTGAGCCCCCAAAATGAAAGCAATGAGATGTAGTACATCCAACATAACTATTTAAGTACTCAAGCGTTTACCTTACTGTACTACAGCTATCAGGACCCAGTTGCTGACTCTTGTATTTTTTTTGTTGCATAAAATTGTTCAGACATTTGTTTTCTAATAAAAAATTGCAGAGCAGAAAAATATCTCTTCTAGTAATATCAATACTTCACTAAGGCTTGACCTTTTTATGTTAAGAATCTGAAAATAGGACGAGAGAAAAAAAGAAGAACTTTGGGGTTTATGGTAACTGGAGAACCACAGAAAAAAATTAGAGGAAATATTCACAGCCTAATAGAACAAAC
Organism: Egretta garzetta; assembly: GCF_000687185.1. NCBI lineage: Eukaryota > Metazoa > Chordata > Aves > Pelecaniformes > Ardeidae > Egretta > Egretta garzetta. Next base: position 1,209,781 of record NW_009259316.1, on the reverse strand, counting down.
TTTGGGGAACCTCTGTATTCTGTAACTTGTACTGATAAAAGCATGCAGGAGCCATTTAAATACTTACTGTTGTTTAAATATAAAGCAGGAGACAATAATGTCAATTTGTTCCCATCACAGGAATATCACATGATATAATAAATCATATATGACTCAAGTGGCAGATCTTAGCAGTCCTTTTCATGAGGGGGGACAGTGTGGGCTCTGAGTAATATTCATTTACTGGAAGGAAAAAAAAGGAAGGAAAAAACCCCCAACAAACCTCAAAGGAAAATTGAGGTAATACCAGCTGGATACTTCAATAAATTTTAATGCCAGGCTAGGTAAAATATACACTATGTTGGTCTAATTCAGAAGAAATATAAATGACTAATTCAAAAAAGTAATTATCTCAAAAAATAATTGTTCAAACTGTGGCTGTACATGTGTTTTGATGTAATTCCATTAAACTGTTTAAGATCTTGATATCATGCAGGACGATTAAATATTGAATCATCTCAACAATTACACATAGTACATGGTATATAGACCTTAACATTTCATAAATTAAGTCACAGTAATTTATTTGAAAACAGATGAAGCTGTTGCAAAAATATGTATTTTTTCTTCAGTCATGAAAAAATCATGTGTGTATTAATGTGAGAGACTGACCTACTATTTAAAATGTCACAGGGTGAAGCCTTCCCAAAAGTATATCTCAGATAAAATGAGACCTTGACTACACTACCCAGCTCTATGTCATTAGGTGATGTGGGAAAACAAGGAAAACACAGTTAATTGTTAAGGGGAGGTGTGCCACATACCGCTGGATTACATCTGCCCTGCTCTAATATTTTAGGTGTGAGTGGGAAAGAAACAAAGTAGCAGTTTTACACCCCTGTAGCACAAGTGACCCAGGAAACTGCTAACTGGCTCTAGATATAGTGAAATCCAAAGAGATTAGCCTGGGGTGATTTAACCAGCAAGGCCACTGGTAGCTCGACCATCTAAGTCAGAAAGCAACAAATAAAGAACTAGCCTCGCAGGAGAGCACACATTCACAAACATCTGAAGCCATGCAGAAAGCTAAGCCCAAGTGGAACTGCTGCACATAGAGGTCAGGCCACCTGCTAGGACTCAAGCACCTCAGCCAACTGCAGGGAGTGTCCTGCTCCACCACGTCCATGGTGCTGGTCACAGCTGGACCGAAGACCTTAAATGGTGTGCATGTGATTTGTACTCTGTGTGTGTGTGTGTGTGCATGTGTGCGTGTATGTGTTAAATTGCTGTTCACCCACTATACGTGTCCCTCTTAGTAAATAAACTTTGGGGTTTATGTTACTGAGTGGTGTGGTTCTGGTTTTGTAGCTACCTCACCCTAAATTCTACCATGCTGCAAAGTTATTCGAGTACATGGTCAAGCCATAGTACATCAGAGAATTGTGGGTGTGTGTTGTTCTTCCTCAGAATATGATTCGAGTTTCACCATAGCCAAGTAAAAGAAACAGAAGAATTTTGTATATAATTGCATATAATAGTGGCAGAAATCCACAAGGGAAGTTTGGGGTTTTTTCAAGGTTCCTCAGAGCTTTTAGTCCTTAAGGGTCAGGGTCCTTTTTTATGTACTTACATGTTTATCAAACCTCTATTTATTCTTTGCAGTTGATACTTGAAAACTTTGAGAAAAAAATTAAAACATGGATTTTGCTGGTGTATGTCATGATCAGTTTTCTCTACAGATATCTGATAGGTTCCATACTAATATTGTATCTGTGAATTTAAAACATTTTGAAGACAGACATTGAAAGAATAAAAAATGTTTCCTTTAAAGTGTTGTAATTAAGTGTTAGTCTCATGAGTTTTGTTGGATTGTCTGAATCCATAAAACATTCATTACTTCTACTATCAGTGCCGGTAATAACATTATGCACCTAAACCTTCTTATCCTGTTTTCCATTTGCTAAAATGTTCCGTAATTACTGTTGATTCTCTTAGTAATAACAGCCTAACTATTAAGCCAAAAGAAATTGATAATGACAGTGTATTTAATCTATATGAAACAGGACGTAATAAAGAAAAAAAGAACAGAAAGGTAGAGAAATTCTCTCATCCTATGTAATCTTTTCAGTGCCAACTCAAAATTAGGCTTGTGCAAAGAAATAAAACTACACAGTCCAAAAATCAGATAAAGACCTCTAGATTAAAAGTACATGAGGACAAGCAACAGAGTAATAAGCATTAAATACGACCTATAGGCATCTCACAATATCTGTGAGAACAAAATAGCAGAACCAGAGCTGGAATTCTGTCCTTGTGATCCATCCTACTGTTCATGTGTTTCTAGCTCTCTCCTGCCACAATCTTTGAACCAATAGGAAAAGGTAAAGGAGATCTTTCTAGAAAAAAAAAAAAAAAAAAAAAAAGCCACAAACAAACCAACAAAACCTTTAAAAATGGTCTCTAGTGGAACTTTCATAGTCTGCCTGGAAGCTATTTACCTATAAGCAATGCTCCATGCTTGAAGTTTTCCCTTTGAAAAACAAATGGATAAATGTCTGGTTTGTGTGTGTGTGTGTGCCATGTGTTTCTTGAGCCTTTTAGTGTTTCCCATGCTTTAATGCCCTGTTTGTATAACTCATCCAATCTGTGCTATTATAGAATTATAGGTATGTTTAGGACTAAATTATCCGTAGATTTGTTGAACTGGTTACTCTCTAATGATCTGGAAAAAAACTGAGATTATGTGTGGGGTGTTTGTTTGTTTCTTTTTTCTCTTTGGAAGTGCTGCACCGTGCTAAGAATGATTCAACTAGATATACAGAAATTATTTGAAAAAACATCTGGCATCACATTAGCAACAAAAAACTCCATGAAATGTCAGAAACGAAATGTATGTCTAGAGAAGTTCTGGGTGTCAATAAAACAGAGAACTAAGAATTCAAGTCATGAAATTATTAATCATGTAGATATATGTGGTTTTGTGTGAATCCAAAAAGGTACAAGATAAGTACATAAAGAAACAACAAGATGCTGTGAAGAATTTGTTGCACATAAAACATGCATACTGAGACTTATTCTTGTATAAGACCACCAGATACAATTCTGAGCTTCACCGTCATAGCAAGGTCATGTAGCACTAGAAATTTTGTCTTTTCAGCATCAGGTCATGACTAAAGTTGTCATCCTGCAATGATGCAGCAAAGCTGATGTTGGAAGACATTACTAATGTAGCATCCTGGCATTGGGCCCTGCAGGGACAACAGTGGTGGGTATAGAATAAAGGAAGAGGAGAGCGTTATACTGATTTTTAGCATAGACTTAACAGCTGTATTTAATGTTTTGCATCAGGAGGTGCTGCTTCTTTTTGGATCCCAACAAGAGAGTCACACATTAATATTCCAGAAAAGGTGATAGTAAGTTATAAAATATCGCATCCTTGATGATGGAAACCTGGGATGATACAACATCACACAGACCTCTATGGTCAGGGAATAGCATGCTGTGCAAAATTCCCATTCACGGTGAAGTTTGCTGGTATTGCATTTTTTTAGGTTTTTCTTCAGGAAGGTGTTTTTATGAAAATCTATTACTTCATTGGAAAATCTATTCCTTCTCCCTGGTAATGGACAAAAGGACGAGGGGGAATGGTCTGAAGTTGCTCAAGGGCAAGTTTAGGTTGGACATTAGGAAAAATTTCTTCACAGAAAGGGCTGTCAGGCTCTGGAATGGGGTGCCCAGGAAGGTGGTCGAGTCTCCATCCCTGGAGGTATTTAAAAGATGGGTAGATGAGGTGATTAGGGACATGGTTTAGCAGTGGGATGGCAGGTTTAGGTTAACGGCTGGACTTGATGATCTTAAAGGTCTTTTCCAACCTAGACGATTCTATGATTCTATGATTTGCATTAGGATTGGCCTTTTAAAAAAAAGTTTTAGAAGAAATCTTTAAGATTGGCAGTCTTCTAAAACTTTTTTTATTTTAATGATGCTGTTTAAATGGAAAATGAGTGTCTCGTTTTGTTGTTGTTGTTGTTGATCTCCAAGCCTAACTTCCATCTGTGCTGCACACAAATGGATTTTCACCTTTGAAAGTTCAACTCAGCCCTTAAAATCATCCTTAAATTTAGTTAGGTGTTTGTTATATATTATTACTTACAGAAAAATACAACAAAGCCTTTGCTGGAAAGTAGTGAATAGGGATATACTGAACTTAAGACATCAGTTGTGTAGCCCCCATTGAATGCTGGTGCTTGGAGTTATTGCTGCCCACATGCAGGACTTGGAATTTCCCTGCACTGAACTTTATGAGATTCCTCCCTGTCTAATTCTCCAATCTGTCAAGGTCCCTCTGAATGACAGTGCAATCTTCTGGTATATCAGTCACTCCTCTTAGTTGTGTGTAACCTTCAAACTTATCCCATCCTCTAGGTCATTAACAAAGACATTAAAAGGTATTGGACTCTGTATCAGCCCCTGGAATACATCACTAGTGACTGACCTCCAGCTGGAGACCACCAGTTCAGCCAGTTTTCAGTCCATACAACCGTTCATTCACTGCTTATGGAAGAGTGGCTGGAAAGCTGCCCAGCGGAAAAGGACCTGGGGCTATTTGTCAACAGCTGTCTGCATATGAGCCAGCAGTGTGCCCAGGTGGCCAAGAAGGCAAATGGCATCCTGGCCTGTATCAGGAATAGTATGGTCAGCAGGACTAGGGAGGTGATTGTCCCCCTGTACTTGGCACTGGTGAGGCTGCACCTCAAATAGTCTCTTCAGTTTTCGGCCCCTCACTACAGGAAAGACATTGAGGTGCTGGAGCATGTCCAGAGAAGGGCAATGAAACTGGTGAGGGGTCTGGAGCACAAGTCTTATGAGGAGCGGCTGAGGGAACTGGGATTGTTTAGTTTGGAGAAAAGGAGTCTCAGGGGAGACCTTATCACTTACAACTGCCTGAAAGGGGGTTGTAGTGATGGGGGGGTTGGTCTCTTATGAACAGGTTGTTAAGCATTGGAACAGGCTGCCCAGGGAAGTGGTTGTGCCACCATCCCTGGAAGTATTTAAAAGGTGTGTGGATGCGGTGCTTAGGGACATGATTTAGTGATGGACTTGGCAGTGTAAGGTTTGTGATTGGACTGAATGATCTTAAACTTCTTTTGCAACCTAAATGATTCTATGATTCATGTAGCCTGTACTTTGTCAATTTGTCTGAGAAGGTGTTACAGGAGACAACGTTGAAAGACTTACTATAATGAGATAGAAACCAACTACTGCTCTCCGCTCATCCACCAAGTCTGTCACATCAGATTGATTAAGCACAGTTTCATCTTGGTAAATCCATGTTGCTGACTTCTGCCCTTATTCTTGGCCTTCAATTGTTTGGAAATAGTCTCCAGAAACATTTGCTCCATCACATTCCCAAAGATCAACATGAGGGCTGACAATGCTGTAGTTCCCCAGATTCTCCTTCTTGTACTTCCTGAAGACAAGATTGATGTTCTCTTTCTTCCAGACTGTAAGAAACTCCCAGTAACTCCGAATTGTGTGCAATTTGGTTTGAATTTGGGCTTTAAAAATCACATGTGTAGGTCCTTACCTTATAGCACCAAAACTTTTCAGCTCCCAGTGATGTTTATTAGCACTGCAAGTTGTAAGTGATACTTACAACCTTTTGAAGAATGTAAGCATTCACTAGTTTTCATCTTCAGTCTAGTTCTCTGCTTCCAGCTTGCTTTTTTGTCTCAGTTTTTATGTTGGGTGCAAAGATCATTCAATAACACTGATTAAATTTCACTCACCTCTTTACTGTCTTTTGCCTGTTCACCAGCATCTCACATTTGCAAAGCAAGTACCCAGTCATTTCTAATTCCAAATCACTGTCTGCTAGACAGGATTTGTGTGCCTAGGCAGCAATCCCATAACCAATCATGTGTAGCGTGAAGGATTACAAAGTGGTAGAGAGGGTCCAGCTCTGCACTACAGGCATCAAAAGGGCCGTAGAGAGAAAATACGTTCCTTGTAGTAGCATGGCTTCTCCACTGTGATGTAACTCAGTCTGCTTTTCATTTACTTCACACAACCCTCAACAAGTGGCTTGATAGACAGTCTCACGCTTCTAGTTTCAACAAAGCTGATAAGTTCTCAGTGTGAAGTCTGCTTTCTGATAATCAGTGTTTATCTGCATATTAATGCATCTGATTTTAATATATTTTTATAATATTAATATTAATTATATTAAAATCTCTGGTTTTAACAATCTAGAAAGTAAGGGAGTGTATTAGGAGTTCTAGATTTAGTGTTAGCTGTGCATGTGTGGATACTTAGACGTTGTAAGTATTTAGATATAGGAATTGAATATATGCTTCCCAGGGCTTTGGAAAGAGTCCCGGCTGCAGAGGTGGCCAACAGTATCCTGGGCAGTATTCATAGGAACAGAGCCAGTACATCAAGGGAAGAGATTAACCCTGTTTGCTTGGACCCTGTCACACCACACCTAGGTGCTTTCCTTCCCCACCAGCCATGCATTGCAGGAAGGACATTGATAACTAGAATGAGTCCAGCAAAGACCACTGTTGTTGCAGGGGACTGGAGCACATAACCTGTAAGGAGAGGTTGAGGGACCAGACCTGGAGAAGAGTTCAGGGAAAACTAGCAGCTGCCTGCAAAGACCTACAAATGGTAATCAAGAAGATGTATCCTGGCTCTTTACAACAGTAAATGGTGGGAGGACAAGAGACAAGATATGTGAGTAGAAACAAGACAGAAGTTTCACTCTGGATAGAAGCAAAATCTTTTTCACTCTGAAAACAGCCAAGCAAAGGAGCAGGTTACCCCAGGGTTGTGCAGCCCCCATCATTGAAGGTTCTTATGATGCAGCTCGATACAGCCCTGACCTCGTATCTGGCCTCATAGCTGACCCTGAGTTGATCAGATAGTTGGATTAAAGATCTCCTGAGGTCTCTTCCAGCATGAATTATACTATGATCCTTTATAGTTGCACGCATATGAAAATGTAAGGCTGTACATGATGTTCTTTTGAGCATTGTGTTCTCGAATCCTCTGCAGTTTCTTCCTACCAAGGCAACTCACAGAGGCTGACATGCTGACATATATCACAAATCTACATTTCATTAGAAACTTCATATTTTTGTTTTTCTTCTGTTTCCTTTCATCTGAAAATTAGATTAAATTTTCTTTCTACAATAAAAGAAACACTTGTTACCACTGACTGGAAGGGAGGAGAAATAAATGGAAAATTTCTGTGCTCATTAAAAGACAAAATTACCTAAAACATAACTTAAATAATATCCAAAGATATAATAATAAATTATCAGTTTTGTTTATAGCTTTGGAAATGAAAAGCATTCATTTCCAGCAAAGCTTCACTTCATTTAAGCTATTAAAATTAATGTGTTACTACATGTGTGTATATTGCATTTTTTATTTTTATGACTCTTTTTGCTTTAATCAGTGTCATTGCTGAATAACTATGCTTTCTAAACAAATTTTGAACAATTCCAATTTCATGTGCATCAGGTACAGTGTTATAAACTGTTAGTAGTATGGTACTTTGATCAAATATCTTAGTTTAAAATTAATTAAGAAAATAATAGTATTCTTAAAAGGAAAGTTAGTCTTTTTTATCATAAATTAGCTTAAATGTCCAGAAGAATGAATTATGTTTAGTGGAAGCCTTCCTCTATTTTTAGCCTATTTTATGACTGTGGGTTGAGTGGTTATGTTTTAAATGTTCTAGATGCCTAATCCAGGACAGCATCTATTTCTACTGTCTTCATTAGGTAATGAAGATGATCTTCTGGCTCAGGAAAGTCCATACAGGAGAATAACAAAATTTCCCTGAGTTTCCCACGGTGAAAGGAGCCCAGAGAAGAGGTAGTTTTTTGTGGATTACCGAAATCCCCCAAAATTCTTGAAAAATGAATCTATGTACCCTCTTAAAAAAAAGGTTTATTGTCCTTGGCCTGAACAGAAGTCTAACTTGTGGAACATATGTAAGCTAACCTTCTAACACAGTAGGTCACTGGGTGCACTATTTGAAGAAGGGACTCATACAATGGCCTGAGTTCAGAACTGTAATATAAGAAAAGAAAATTGTGTGAGGAGGAATGAGCTTTGCCTAGCTTTCTCTTTGCTAAGTATTTTTCCACTGCATTTTGCCTTCTCTTCTGATGTCTTTGCTTGTTCCTGTAAGCACTAAATTCTCTCTGCACAGAGGCCAAAAATTATATCCACTGATAGCAAAAAAAGCTATGAAGACAGAACCAACTCAAAATGTCCTTTAGCTTGATGGTTCATAATACTTAGATCTGAACTAATAACAAGTCTTGTATTAGACTGTCAGTTGTACTAACTATAAAGTCTTGGCTATCAATAAGGTATATTTCTTTTCTGCCCTTAAGATTTTGAGCGTAACAGTTCATGCTTTGCTGAACCTCCACTGAGATGATGGGGTCATGCATATGTGTAACCTTGCTCCAAAACTTCAGAAAATATAAGCCACTATTGAATTAGGCATAGCTCTTGCTTAATTCTTAATTTTTAATTTGGAAAAAATCCTAGTCATGGTGTTCTCCTAGGAATTCTGGAACAGAAATTTGAAAAAAATAGTAAATAAATTGGGTGGGGAGTGGTTGTTTTTATGACTGCTCAAAACATATTCTACTGCACAAAGATTCATTTCATCCACTTATTAAATGATAAATAGATTCAGATGTTACTGTATTACTGCCTCTACACCTTGCTATTGCTCTTTTGGTTAACTTGATAATAAATAGGAACAGCTGAGACAAATTGTATTCTCTGAAAATGCACATAAATATATATATGTATTATAAGCTCTATGCATGCACTTTTCCCTTATTGTATTTTTTAAAATACATTTAACTTCAGTGAAAAGATAATTTCAGGTAAAAACTTATGCATAAAAGTTGTACACTGGTGTTAGGAGTGGTTTTATCAATGATAAATGTTATTACTATACCAGGAATATACATTTTCAGTGTTTGCAGTCGCAATTTTTTATTTTTTTAAATAGTTTGTTTCTGAGTGATTATGGGGCTGCTATTTTGTTTGAGAGTTTAAACAACACTTTATATTGCTTAACAGACAATTTATCTACATGATGTTGTTCATACAGATAAAAAATTGGTTTCCAAACTACTTGTAGAGACCTCCGCAAAGATTTGTGGTTACACAACGTGGCTTCTTAAACTTTAGCAATCCTTACTTGCAATGCAGAATCCTGAGTTCTGTGTTTAAGCAAAACTTTCTGCAAATACTTCAGAAATATTGTAGGAAATTCTACAGTTTCCAATTTAATTGATAGTTTGCAAGAATCTGCCAAACAACAGAGCTGCAATGCTCTAGTGAGAGCCATAACTATGGCTAAGTATTTATTAATTTGAAATGTAATGTAAGAGAGAGAAACACTTAATGTTGCTAATGTGTCTGATGGTCTCAAGAGTGCAAGTATATCACCCTGAGAAGTGATTTTTTTAAAATGTCATTCGTTTAGCATTTGTAGGTTGTGTCAGGGTAAGGCTTTTTATATTAATAAATTCTTCTATTCATTGACTAATATAACTGAGAAAAACATTTTTAAAATAAGGAAGGCAGCAAAAACACAGGCATAGGGATTTTTTTATCACTACACATTATTCCCAAAGCAGAAATCCCATTATTTTAAGTGATGAAAACAGCTATCTTGCAACGGAAGTTCTCCAGCTTCATCAAAAATCTATCTTGTAGTCTGGTTGTGGTTTTATTTTTCTTTTTCAGCTCTTACAGAGTGGTTGCTATGTACCCTTTCCATAATGGAGCTTGGGGATAATTTTCACCTCTTTATCTCTTTTAAAGGTATTTTTCCAAAGTTAAAAGCACTTTTTCCAGGTGAGATTTCATCAGGTCCAAAGTGGGGGAAGGATATTTGTACCTAAGCACTTTTTTTATCTTCGTGCTTTAATATTCCAAGATCTTTTGTCCTGAGTGAGCCTGGAGCTTATGATTCCTGACTAAGTGTGGAACCTTACATTTGTCCCTATTTGCTTCTTTGGACCAGTTCTCCAGCTCTTCCTGTCCTGCCTTTCTTAACTCTGATTCTGTCCTTGGTGAAGGCGGTGGTCTGTTGAGCCATAGAAGCCTGACTTTTTTTAAGCGTAAAAGCAGTTTCTGGGTACAAAACTTAATAAAACAAATCTATTATAAATCTAGTCTGTAATTTCATGATTTATAGCCTGAAAGAATATGCATTCAATCATTTGAGCACCAGTACATGAGTCCCTAGCTAGGAACTCATACACAGATTTGTCCCAGTTTACTTCTAATGTTTGTGAATTTGTGAATACATCCTAGGTAATGTGAAAAACTATTTTGCACAAAAACTTACCATGTTCAAATTGTTTTGTTTTGTTTTGTTTTTTAATTTTTCAGATTTTGGAAACCTAGAAGCTGGGACATTTTTATTTCTGATCTACATTTAAGTGACAGAAAAAAATTAAACAGGAATATAAGGGCACCTGATTAGCAGTGAATCTTGGCCTTGCTCTTATTCTGATCATTTTCCTGTATAGCAAGCAGTGTGTGTGTGAGACAGTGCTCACACACAAAACTGACTTGTGGGTTTTACTGATTTTATCTTATGTGGTGGTATATGTGATAAATACTTTATATTTTATTGTTTGATTGACTGTTAGCTTTTATATATATATATATATAAATGTAGTGTATTAACTTCTTAAAATCATTTATTCTCTGTAGCATAAAATAGTTCTCAGATGGTCATTAAAGAAGAATAGAGGCAATACAATTGTTGACCTCTTTTGCTTTGCTTAGGGATGTTTTTGAAATGCTGATGTCTAAATATTAGTATTTGCCTTTCTTCAAGAACTACAGTGACTACTGGGTCTCCAAACCCTGAGAACTTCCTAAAGCAGCAGTATTTTTATTTTCATTGAACTTCTGTCACATCCTATTGAGAAGGTTAACTGTGATTACTGCCTTTCAGGGGAATTACACAAGTGAGAATCTACTTCATTCCTTGTGCTATTTTCTTGCGAACATTTGTGCATCTGAGTGCTGAATTGAGTACAGCTGCATCAAAGCTAGAGTGAAGAAATTGGATTTCTGGAAGACACAGTTCCAGAGACAGAAATAAGTCGTAAATTTTACCTGAAGAAAATGAACCAAGTGTGAAATATTTACCTGTGAATTTTAAAAGTTCCAGACAATGAAAGCATATTTACAATAAACCTAAATAATTCAATGAGTGAAAATAAGGCAAGAAAAATACTGAATTGTCTGTGTAGTATTTATTTTAAGTAAGGTAATTTTTTACATAGTCTTGCAACAACATCGTCTTTCTTTCATTGTGAAAATAACCATGAGAAATACACCATAAACATTTGGAGCAATGCTGTCTTTAAATATATGACCCAGTTACTCTGATAATATGACACTACAGTGTAATGGCATGACAGGGAAATTAGTGGAGTAAAACTCAGCCCAGGGTATTTATTTACAAAGTCTTTAAGTAAGTGGATTTTACACATTCATACTCTGTCGCCCACATACTCTGGCTAGGATCACTTATGTGCAACATGAAAAGCATGCCATTGAGTCCTTGTCAGTTCTTCTTGACTGGACATGACAAAAACATTTCTGCAACCCTTAGGAGTCACCAGATGTTACACCTGAGAATCTTGCTGATTTCTGCTTTCATAAATCTTTGGCTAAGATGATGCCTGTTTTATGTTTTTCCTCATTTGTGGGTACATGGTTAAAATATGTTTCTGTAGTCTGTTCTTTTGGGCAAACAGGACAAAAGGAACGGTGAATACCATATGCAGCGATCTAGTTACCATCTTACTTGTGTAAGGGTAGTGATCTTCAGCTGGGAAGTCATCTGCGCTGTGACCTTTTCAGAGTGCAGGCCTTTTCATCCTGACATAAGCAACATCTTCCTCAGTGCTACATGTGAGAACAGTGCCTGGAGAAGGGTGCCCTTTTCTTCCCAGTGCAGGTCACCTTTTAAAACCTTTTTCTGCTGCTCCTTCTGATGCTTACACACACGCATTTAATTCATTCTGCAACCATACAAACCTTACTACATCTGTTATAAATTTGTGCAACATAAACATGCAAATATTTACATTCTCTGAGGACTTGCTGCCATAAAACTTCAGAAAAAATTAGAAGTCTATGTCTGCAGCTTCAGTTATTGGTATTTGATAGTATCTATTAGCCCATCCTAAGGGTTCATCAACATATAAGTGAATAATGACATACAGGAAGAACACTACTAGGAGTGGGCATATTTGTGAAGAACAAGAGATCTCTTAAGTCTGAGGTTTCAGTTAAAACTTCCTTGAGTCTTCTCAGTGCTTACAGGTGTTCTGTGCCAATGAAATAGATTAGCAATACTGTAAAGAAAGGGGGACCATGAGAAAGACATGGAACTGTTAAAAAAGACATGGACCTGTTGGAGTGGGTCCAGAGAAGGGCCACAAAAATGATCAAGGGGATGGAATACCTCTCCCGTGAGGACAGGCTGAGAGAGTTGGGGTTGTTCAGTCTGGAGAAGAGAAGGCTCCAGGAAAAACTTATTGTGGCTTTTCAACACCTGAAGGGAGCTTATAAGAAAGATGGAGACAAACTTTTTAATAGGGCCTGTAGCAATAGGACAAGGGGTAATGGTTTTGCTATAATTTCACAGTTTAAAGTAACAAAATACAGGGTTTGGATAATATTGTATAATGTATTCATTCTGATTATTCATTCTGATTCTCTTATTAATGTCTTATATGAATTTCCACTTATAAAATCACTATTATAATATTTAGGACCTAAAAAATATACTCCTACCCTTTAATCTGGCAAAACATGCTCACTTAAGTTTCCATCATTTATGTTGTATTTCATTTGGCTGTTCACAGGAGGCCAGCTATATTAAGCCACTGGGCATCTTAAGAGGAAGGTTAATTTCTACTTGCTTTTACGTATTTATTTTTATATATATCTCTCTATAAATATGGTGTAGATCTTGGCAATTCAACACAATTCAGCAATGACAGCAATAGCTGTTTTACAGATTCACACAACAATGTAATCTCTGTACTGCAATGTGATGTAACTTTATATATATTCATAGGATTAATTATATGTACTGCAACAGAGATCGGTGTTGCTGTGCTGATCCCCTAGTTGATAGCTAAAGTTAACCATTCAAATAATCCCAAAATCTAAGAGCCATAATTATTGATAGTCTGCTGAGAAAGATGTGGGATGGGCTGTATGTTGGTTTGGCCTGTTTTTCTCAGGGAGTCTTCTCATGGTGGCTGCTACATGGTGGCTGCTAAGTACTTTCTCACTGTTAACACACCATCTAATCAGATTATCTTCATACTCAAATTATATAGCATCTGAAATGTGAAGAGAGGAAGAAAATTTTCACATGAAGATAGAGGCTTAGACTTTCTTTTATACAATGTTTCTAGGCCTGGAATAAGTGCTTTCACTGAATTTAGCCAACTTTAATATATTTGGAGAATCTCTTGGAAATTTTATACATTAAAACTTTCACTACTCTTCCAAACCAATGTACCAAGCCCTCAGAAAATATCTTCAGGCAGCAACTTATGTCAGGACTTTAATCTTCAAGCCTGAATATAATTTGCTGCAGGGAAATCTAAGAAAGGAAATTAAATGGGTTGTTTTAACAGGTTTTTTAAGTACTGCAGCCAAAATTATTCTTCACATTCTAGATTTAATAGAGTGTAGCAGAATAGATGACAAAACCAAAATTCGTGGTTGATAAGTTGCTCATGGTGTCTGAGCTGACTCATAGACAACCTACAATTCAAATTTACTTAAGATCCTACATGAAATGAAACATGGGGGAACTCTTTTTTTGACTGTAAATTTTGAGCAAATCCATACTTTTTTCACTAAACCATGGTTATGCAGACCTTGAGAAACCTTTCAAAACTCCGTGTTTATGTGATCAAATACATTGATGTGGCTATTCACTGCTGCATTAAATTAATGAAAATTTAACATGTAAGCATTGCTGTCAGAATCCTGCTACTATTAATGGTGTTTCTCTGCAGAGCAGGAAACTGATGTGCTTTTGGCTTCCAGACAGACTCTCAGTGTTGACCACGTTTCTGGCTTCGACATAAAAAACATTCTGTAATTCAGGGCTGTTAGAAACTGGACATGTTTGGCTGAGATCATAAGAAATTATTGACACCTTGGTTGAAAGCATTGCAGTATGGAGTAAGGGCCTTGTAAGCGAGCAGGCAGCACTCCTGCAGGAAGTAATTAAGCACGGAGCTAGGATGATTTTAGTTAGACTCAGGACTGCTGTAAAGATTTTGGGCAGACGGTCAATGGCTATGACTTGGCGGGAATTGACTTGGCAAGGAATTAGGAATTATAGCACTGAACATCAAACCTGGTACTGCAGGACCAATTTTTCAGGGAATGTAGCTTCTAGGGAAACTTGAGAAGTAGTAGAGTGACTTTCTGAAAAGCAGATTACCCGACAGTAAAACTATTAAGCTATACTGATCCATGGAAGAATTGGTAGTAAACTGGGAGCGCACTAGACTTGTGATTACCACATCAGATACAAATGAAATGAAGAACTGGGGGCACTTGCTTGTAATTTCTTTTTGCTATAACTGACCAGAGGGTTTCAGTTAAGTGTCCTTAGTGCAGGAACTTGTTGAATGAGGAAGAGGTTGGTAGACTTATGATAGATTCTGCGTGACGTGCCAGTTCCCATCTAATCCTCCTACCGGCGTCAATACTCTTTGTACTCACATGCAGTCCTGCTACATATACCTTACTTTTGTCTCTTCCCCTCAAATTATTCAGTCTTTGTCCTTTGTAAAAAATTGGCCTGGTCTTTCAAAGAGCAGATGAACAAGCTAACTTCATTCTATCCCTCTGCATCAGTAGCAGGAAAAGCAGTTCTGACTGGACCTTTCTGGAATAATCTACTCACAATTCTAATAACAATAAACCCATCAATACATTTTTTTTTCTCAGAGTTTGTTTTGGTTTGCTTGGTTTTTGTTTAGGTATTTTTTTGTATGGTTATACATATAATGTAAGCAGCATGCTATAAGGGGATTTTAACCTAACACTGTGATAAGATAAATGGCAGTATTATCAAATTTGAAATGCGATTAAATCTTGAAATCTCTTTTTTAAATACCAACCAGGATGTTATGGATGTGTGCTGGGCTACAAATAAATAGCACATAAATCTACCCTGAGCTGATTAATATTGTTCCCTATAATACGGCTACCACAGAACTAAGATTTAGAATCTGCAGCCTTTCATCAACTATTATTCTGCAGCTTCTTTTTTTTCCATGGACACAATTCATTATTAAGATAATCTAAAGAAAACATACAGGCTTTATTTGCCTAGCCAGATAAATGTGACTTGAAATCTGTCTTATCTGAAATATTTGTGGTATAAACACAAGAAAAATAGTGTAAATGCAACAATTCAATTAAAAGTTTTCAAATAATTTATACCTAAGAGGTACCACTGAATTTTACCACTGAAGAGATCCTAAACCAGCTACTATCAAGTGAAATGCTATTTGTTTATTTGCAAAACCTAAAACCATGAAGATTTTATTTTCTACCTTCTTTGTCATTTACAGTGGTTTCAAAGCATCCTTGAAGTAGAGGAGCAGCACTTTACAAATACAATTTTTTAACATTTTAGTAATTTATTCCTTCATAATGAGTGTATTATCTATTATTATATTATATATATTATATACAATACAGGAGTTCTCCATCCAGGTGTGATCTGCAACTAACCTTATTTTCTATATTACAGATTGTGATCAGGCAGTCATCAGCATGATCTTTCAGAACTGAATTGCTAGACTGGAATGACTTAAAGACATTATTTTAGCATTTCTTGATAAATAAGTCCCTGCCAACTGAGTCATCTGTGTATGTCTTATGCCTGCCCTCACTGTTGTAAAATGCATGATCTTACTCTTCTCTCATTGTTTCAGTACAATTGCATAACCTCCCAAGGAGGGCAAGCTAATATGACATACATGGATATTTTCCAAGAGTACAAAATCACAGGTGACATCCACTATTTTGTGAAGCCCCTTTGATTGAGAGGTGCCTAAGTGAATAGCTGAAATTTGTGGCTGTTCAAAAAACTCATTTCATTGTCTTCATGAGACAAAAGTGTAATGCAAATTATTTCCCAATTTAGACCAATTCCAGAATATCTGTACTTTGGTTTTAAATTAGAATTTCTAAAAAATTGAATATAATTTTTCAGCAACATTAAATTAAATATTTGCAAGGGTTTATTTTTAGAATGGCTAGAAGATTATTGTTTTGATATTAGACTTGTAACAGCAAGAGAAGAGATTAAAACTGAAAGCTAAGATATGAAAAGGGTAAGGTTAATAATATAGGATTTTTTGAGTAACATAGTTTCATCCATATGCATATTCGTTTCAGATTTGTTATAATTTCTACATTTGCTGTCTCTTATGTTTTATTGTACTATATAGCATCAAAGCCTTCTCTGTTTCTCACTCTGCTCTCCCAGGCAAGTAGTCTGGGGGTGGGCAAGTGTCTGGGAATGGGCAAGCCAGGACAGCTGATCCCAACTGACCAAAGGGATGTCCCATACCACGTAACATCATGCTCAGCAATAGAAGTTTGGGAAAGATGGATGAAGCAGAAGGACACTCAGAGTTACGGCATTTGTCTTCCTGAGTAACTGTTATGTGTGATGGAGCCCTGTTTTCCTGGAAATGGCTGAACACCTGCCTGCTGATGGGAAGTAGTGACTGAATTCCTTATTTTATTTTACTTATGCATGCAGTTTTAGCTTTACCTGTTAAACTGTCTTTACCTCAACCCATGAGTTTTCTCTCTTTTACCCTTCCAATTCTCTTCCCCATCCTACCAGAGGGGAGTGAGCGAGTGGCTGGGTGGGAATCAGCTAGCTGCCAGGGCTAAACCACAACAATGGCCCAATTCAATTCCAGAGAATAAAAAATGAGTAGTACTTCAGGCTCTTATAAATGATTTTGGCAGAGCTATCTGCACCACAGTTCTAGCTATTTCTGATTCTTGCAGAGTTTGCCATCTCTCACTTGTTATCAGATAACCTTTGTTTTTAGTGTTCTAATATTTGGGTGATGTTTTATGCTGTTTAATATTTATGCATTTTTATTAGGAAATATAAAATTAGCAAGCCCCTAAAATGTTTAAGAAAATTTTAAAGAAATGTGAACTGTAAGACTAAAGTATTGCTGTAAGCATTTGCAAATGTGGGTGTATCTGCAACTGTGGGCGCAAACCCCAGTAGCTTGGAATGTGGCTAAAAATTACTTGATCCATTTTCCCACTATTTAATTCCTTCAGAAGTAATTCCAAATAGCTTTCTGAAAATTCTTTAATTCTTCCAGTAACAGCTCCTTAAAAAACCAAAACCAACCATATTAATTTCTCAAAGCATTTGAAACCCTGCTACAGCTACAGAAATTTCAAATAAGAATTAAAAAAAAAGAATAGAGTATGACCTCATTAACTATCCCATGGCCATCCGCAAATCTAGAACCTGGGAAAAAAATGTAGCAAATTAAAATGTGTATATGATTGCTCTAACATCTCAAGCTTAAACCAACCTGCATATTCTCATGAGTAGGTCTTCTCTGGGATTTATTCTAATTGCTTTTTATCAATACATTTTTCTTCCATTTCATTATTCCTGTTATAATTCACAAAGGATATCCCACTCATTAATGAGAATTAGCAAGGCATTATTAAGATCAAATGCCCTTTTTCTTTTTTGCCCTTTTGCTCAAGGGCAACTACTACAGATCTTTCTGATATCCTGGGTAGGAGTAAAAGTAATTTATTTCATGGTAAATTATTCTTCAGTGCTGGAATCCCAATGTCATATGGAGCGCTCGGTGACAATCCTGTTCACAATATTACCAAGAGCATTTAACAGTGCTCTTTTACTGAAGGATTTCTCTCCTGAAGGTTGAAATGTTTCATTGCTGGGAGCAGCACTACAGCTGGTGTATGAGATGAGAGAGATAACCCTGTTCTCTGTCCTAAAGGCAATTAAATACAGACCTGAAGGGCAGAGCGAACTGAAAGTGGATTTTTATTTTGTATGTACAATTTCTGTCAAAACCAACAGGTGTTAATTCTACATTACCAAGAGCAGTACTTGTAATGTAGCTTAGTGTGTTAAATCTACTACTGCTTTCAAGCAGCAAAGAAGATTCTGCTGCTTTTTTTGCCCTGCTTTCCTTCCTCACACTATAAAAAAGTATTTAGGACTATAATACAGAGAGAGTTCTTGGTTTAGACATAAAATTAAATTAAAATAAATTGTTTGGATTCACAAAACCAAAGACGTTGTTTCTAGAAATTGTTTTACTTGATACTAAATAGTGATTTGATACTGCTCAATCCAGTATATTTTGTCTTAACAGCTTCCCAAGAAGTTTAACTATGAAGTTTCCCTGTTTTGGGTTTTGTTTGTTGGGCTTTCTAGGTTTCTAGTCATTTTCTCAGCAGCTACCTGATATAGTAGCCTTCTAAGGGGCTGAATTCATCTGCCTTTCTGCTATGCCGTCTGCATACAAGTCCAGTAGATTTGTTCCAGCCCAACTTAAATGTTACTCTTTCGAGCAGTTTGGGACCTTCACTTTTTCTGCACACCATCACAAGAACACATTAAGAGCACAACATACTCTGTAGAACTCTCATATGTGATTTTATTTCCCTATCATCAAATTTGAGGAGGACATCACACAATAGCTATTGTTCAGTCTGACATCACCTCACACACAGTCACCTCATTTTGAATTTGCAAGTATACCTTTCTCTTCTGTGATTTGCTGAGCTCCATCTGCCATTAAGTTGTCATTGTCTCACATGTTGCTGTTTCAGTTAAAAGGGACTTGCTAATATGACTTCATTTTTAATATGCACAGAGAATTTCCATTTAGTATAGACTGGACTTACTGATGAGAGCTTAGGTATGCAGAACTAAACTTGCCAAATAAGTCAGTCAAAAACTAGAACATGGAAATTTGTGTTGAGGCTTTTGACATGCCCACACAACTGGCT
>NW_009259316.1:1179072-1190624 GCF_000687185.1 Egretta garzetta | reverse complement strand
AATTGATGAGTTTTCCTCTAAAAAGAATTAGGTCCGTCATACAACGCCTTAATATGGTGGTAGTTTTATGATTTTCAAGGTGTACTTACAGGAGTAAAGTGCTCATTTTTTGTGGAATTTTAGTGTGTAAATTGGATGTCTAACTACTTGAGGCAACATAACAATTAAAGGATTCCAAATAATTTTCATACTCCTTAAGTGTTGTATTTATTTGTAATTGTGATGGTGAAATTACTTACAAAGTCTTGTGCAAACTTTGAACATGTAGTACAAAAGTCACACAGGAGTGAAAGGAAGTGATATGGAGAAATCATCTGTAGGCTCTGAAACAGTTTGTTGGTTTCTCTAATTGCATCTTATTTCCCACTGCATCACACTTAGTTAAAACAGCAAGAAAGAGATCAAAAAGGTAATACAGATGAAATACTGCTCCCTCAGAGGTTCAGGAATTTTTCAGTCCAATTAAGTCTAGGGTGTCTGGAAAAAGGCAAGGAGGCGAAGTAAACAGTGCTGTCATGACAAAAGAAAATTTTACTAGATAGTAATAAAATGTTTCGGGTTATGCTGAAACAAATATAAAAAAGGCCTTGCAGTATATCAAGCATGAGGATATTAGCTTTTTTAATAATACAGCCATCCTGGTCTTCTATCTTATTTCCAAGGGGAATGAAAATATGACTAGCAGCCAAAAATTTAATTTTATTAAAGTTGCTTGTTGTCCTTTTGTATCATTAATTCCCAGGAGCTTTTGTTGTTTTTGTACCAAGAAACCTGTTGTTAATTAATTACATATCTAGGAGACACTGCTTTCCAACAGATGACTAAGAAGTCTGGGCAATCCTACTTATTTCCTGCTGCTCTTCTGCAAATTCTCATCTAATGACATCAAACACTCTCCCTTCTCCAGGAAAAGGAGTGTCCCCTGGGGCTGCTTATTTTCTCAACTTCTAAAAATATTTCCTCCAGTCTCAAATGAGAATTCTGGTGGACAGGATGGAGGCCCTTGTCACCCACAGCAGACTTCTGGTATCCAGGGATCATGCTCCTCTAGGACATTAAATGTTTGGGAGGAAACTCACGTGATGTCCATGCTCCAATTAGGTAGAACATAAATACAAGATTACAATATCTAACAGTGTTTCTGAACATATTTTAGGGGAATAGGCAGTAACAATCAGTAAATCAGCTGCTGAGGATCCCACCTTTTTCCCACTGTTGAATTAGGTTTTCACTTACATCCTTTGTCCCTGCGAAGTGTTGAGCTGTCTAATAGATAACACATTGCCCTAACCCATAGCTTGGAATCACCCAGTCTGTTGCTTTTAGGGTTGCATCTTCCTTTTAATCTTTACACACAAATATTTGAACTAAGTTTGTTTTGGTTTAGTTTGGTATGGCTTGGTTTGGTTTTGAAAGAAAGGAAAAATTACTACATAGACTGAGACTATTGTCAATGTATCCTAAATTTTATTTGTTGTTAAAACCTGTCTGCTAAAATTCACCATTGTTTCATATCAAAAAGTTCATTTCTTATAAATGAAATATGTTTGCTGGTGTGTTATTTCTTGTTTTAAAAATGGACAATATTGATTTCTTTGGCTGTTACTTATAAAAGAAAATGCAGGGAAGTGACAAAAAGCAGTGTATTATACGGTGCAATGTCCAGAGTAATGTCAGCTTTGAATTTTGAAGTTGAACAGTTTTTTGGACCAAATTAACAGTATCTTCTGAGGCAAAAAATCTTCTATATCCTTAAGACACTGTACACAGGACATTGGAAATCACACTTCTTACCACATGGTGATTTTAAAGGATTTGTCTAAAGTAAAACAATTGTTTAGTATGGTTATCCAGTATGTCTTCTGATCCAATAAACAGAGTGAATCAATTTAAGATAGCAGGTAACACACTCAAAACAAGCTAGAAGTTCATTTTCCTAAAATGGGATGTTTAAACAGCAGATTTGTCTCAATAGGATATTGCAAATACTAAAATCAGCTGGGTCGATGATAAAAGGAAGCAGAAAATACATCAAGCATTATTAGGTATAAAAACATCAGCTTTGACTGATCAGTCATGACCCTTCTTAAATTCTTATTCCTCTTTCAAATGTCCCATTAATACACGTTAATGTTTTTGGAGGCTACTGTTTCTGTCTCAGCCACTCCGTTTTCAGAAGGGGTGATTTCAAATACCTGTCTTCTCGCTGTCAGGGATTGATGTGGAAGGTTTACATTACCTCCTGTCTTGTACTGTTTCAAGTGTGCCTGAGAACAACAAAGAAACTGCAGTTGAAGGGACTTTGGAAGTGCTACTAAAGCTGTGAGACAAGCCTTTAAGATATTCTTAACCTGATTAAGAATTACTCTGCAATAGCCTAGAGTGGCATATGCTTATACTACTTCAGTCATGCATCAGACACAGCTAGATCATCATGACAGCATGCCTAGGTTATTAATTTCCTCTCTATTAAGTCCAGTTCAGGCCTTTTAGCAGAACCATGAAAAAGAGACTACACAGAAACTTCTTTGGACTGTGTCAGCTGGGAAGGAATGATAAATCTGCATCATTTTCAGTATTTCCAATAAGAAGATGCAATTTCAGTTCTCAAGATATCTTACCAAGCATCTGTCAGGGTTTGAGAATACCAGTTGTCACAGAGCAGTGAGGCATATGGTTCATAAGACAGTGTGTTGATGTGCTGTGAAGAGCATCCTCTTGGGCACAGGAAGTTAATGCCTCCCACCCTCATTTGGTGCTGCTGTTAATTGCAGTCATGGCTTGGAAGGAAGGGCACTGGCAGATACCTCTGCTTAGATGCTTTATGTGGTACCTTGGGACAATGTGGAATAATCCTATAACAAAATTGCATGTAGTAGATTATGTTCATATTGGTGATAAAACTATAGAAATTTCATTTACTAAAGATTTCATGATAATGTGAACGAAGTTTATGAGCTTTAGACATCAGTATAAAAGACATGAGAAAGCAGACTGTGGAAAGAGAAAAGGACACAAGCGAAGGAAATTTTCAGAAAAAGTCAGACTCTGTGGTTATGCTGTCAACTTTATCAGTTTCCATAGCAAAGGCAATATGGATGTCTAACATCCTTCTGAATGTATATGAAGCTAATATATTCTAAATCTCTCTTTTTTTTTTTAGACCCGTAAGCATTCTTTACTCCGTGTGTTAAACTTTGTGTATCAGTATTTTCTGCTGTACTGACATTGAAATGTGTGGTTAGCTGCAATAGAACCTGACTTTTAGGCCCACACAGCCTGGTACCAGAACTTTATAAATCAATGAAAAGAAAAAAAAAAATCTATCAAACTAAAAAAGGCATTCAGTAACTGAGAAAAGTTTTGGGTTTGCACCCATAAGGTTTGCCCAGGTGTGTCACAAACTGGTAAGATAGTATTGTCTCTAATATTGTTAAGGGGGCTTCTTGATTCTGTTATCTAAGGATACTAGTTCATAGCTTTTAAAGGTGTCCTGAGCACAACAAGGTCCAGTACTGAAATTAAAGATATTAACAGCAAGCTGTGATTTTACAATAAACCACAAATATGCAAAACCTCTCCTTAGAACAAAGCATAAGCTCTTTACTGGTTGACCCCCAGAGAAAGTATGTGAACTAACAATAAGATTTGTTCTGTTACTGGTTTTAGAAATTACGCCAGTTAGAGCATGACTAAGCATGATAGTGGCATATATATTTCTATATGAAAATAAGAAAAGAAAAGCAAAATATCCCTTGAGTCGTTCCTTTAAAGATAACATCTCTAACAATTATCTCCATAATAAGTTCTTTATAATTTAATGTCACTTCAAACAACTTGGATTATTCACCCACGCCAGAATTTATAAAACCTGCTGTTTTATCTCTAACTAATCAGCACAAAAATAGGTCCTTTACATGTCCTATTGCTTGAGCAAATCAAAAAATGGAACTGATCTTGTTTAAAACATGCATATATTAAGCCTACTTATTCCTGCATCTACCTGAGACTACCAGGTCTATAAAAATAAGATCTGACCTGGTCAGTACAACATTCTGCATTAGGAGAGGAATAGGTAACAGACAAGGTTGTACTCAGCAATAAAAAAATGAACAAACAAAAAAATAAAATGGAAGCCACCAAGAATTTGTTCCTCCACAGATAGTTCTATTCTTTGCTTGCCTAGTCTGGAGCAATTCTTCCATATAAAGTGTTCAACTGCCTTTTTACATTTCTGATGCTCTGCTCTCTATGTACCACTTTAGTATAGCTGGATTTCAAATATCTGACTAAATTTCTATAGGTAGAAGAAGGATTTAGCTAACTGTGGACATTCCTTTCCTGGTGAGGTTCTGCATGGTGTCTGCAGGAGAAGGAAGGAAGTCTACCAGAGGCCTCACAAACTCCTTCAACAGATGCTTGCTCTAGGGAGTCAATTCCTCATTCTTCCTCTTGTGTTATTAGCTTCCAATTTCCTCATGGCCAGTGTCCTGAGTGTAGCTATAAATTGCTTGCTTTCTAGACTGGACTAATTTATTTTTCCTTTTGCAGCTTGACAGAGATGTATCGCTTTTCCTTGTGCTGTAATCTCTTACATGGTTTTGGATGCCCAGTTCTGGTCACTGTCTGATGTCTTATAATGGGTTCTGTCCAAGTTCCATGGTTGTCTATTTGAGTCATTAGTTTAATATATTAATAAATTAATGAAAGGCTTCTGCCTGTGTATGTAGTCTCTATTAAACATGTGTTTTATAACAGCCTTATATTTCTGTTGAGGTGTTATAATGTTTAACCTTATTAGACACAATTTCATAAGTAACTCTCTCATCCTAACAAATCTATTAGCATTTTTAGTTTCATGTAACTTTCTGAATGTTGCTAAATGCTGAAATTCTCTTTCTCAAAGAGTCCCTTTGCTCCTATATAGGTGTCAGAGCCTTGCTTGAATACTCTCAAGACTCCACAACAATGCCTGTTGCAGCTCCTGAGGAATTCCGTTTCCTCCCCCTGTCTCTCTGGGATAAGATAAGAATAATATTTCCTTTCTGTGACCACAGTCTCTTGGAATACTAGTGAGTGTTATTGGGCTCCTGAAGAAAGAGTTTAACTGGATTTACAGTAACAAGCAAATGTTGGAGTTCCTGCAAAATCTAAAATCTCATTGCAGACAGACTGCTCTTAGGAGCTCAATCAATTTGTCTTCAGCAATTTTATGTGCACTATAAGGGAATGTATGTAATCTCCCCATTATTTTAGTAACATGCAATTTGTGGCCATCAGCATCCTCTTAAGTCTTGGCCTTCACAGGCAATAGGAAGTTGGTTGGAAAATAGTTGCCCAGTTGTTTTACGCGTTACCACCAAGTCAAAAAGTGGTGTTTGCTGCACTGAGGCAAGGCTTTTATTTCTACTAGGTACAGGCTGATTCTGCATCACACTTAAGTCTTCCAGCACTCTGAAGACTGCTAGATGTTTGTAACTGCACAGACTGACCATGAGAGCACATAGTCTACCTAGTGGAAAGTGGTTAAGACAAAATTTGATTTTTCCCATGGTGGAGATTAACACAATATAGTGCATAAATAATGTACTGAAAAACTTAATAATCTCATTTTACAAGTCACAGAAAGCAATGTAATTTGTACTTTGTACATTTATTTAGCAGCAGCATCATTAAATAACTTCTGTATTTTCCACAGAGAAGTTTGAAGCTCAGTAGTCTTTGGAGAAAAGTGTGAACCTTTTCAGCATATCTGTTTCTCTATACCCATACTTGGGTTTGTCTCAAGTGAGTATAGACTGCCTTCACACTGAATCTTACAGCTCCTTGACAGAATAGATTTACTTTATGAGCACTGTTAAAAATATTTGGCTGCCCCTTTTTCACAGTTTGGTTGTTTTCCAGAGCTGCTTATGCAGAGTTGCTGTTTCTGTCAGATGAAATATAGAGGCATGTTACCTTGTCTGACAGAAACAGTAAGCATCAAGAATTTCCTAGGAAGAAACATCAATCTGCAGCATGTGAAGTTTCACGTTTGCCAACACTACTAATTACATTATCACCTTAACATCGGCTTCTAATAATAACTATTACTAGAATGTGTACTGTTGTTTATCTTCTTTAAAGAGAATTCATCTGACAGACTGCACAGCTCTTTTATCTCAGCCATTGCCTTAAAGTGACTCAGAGCCTATTCCAGATGAATCAATGGCAATAATCCAATTTACTTCAATGGTGGAAAGGTTAGAAACACAGTGACAGAAAAATGTCCTCCTCACACATATAATATGATGGGAGTTGATATTCATGTTTTTAAATTGTGTTCCGGGGGATTCTTTATTTTTATTTTATTTTATTTTCAGTTTGAAATTAGATATGACATGCAACCTGACTGCAAAGCTAAGTGGGCAGCTGTCAGGAAAGCTGAAGCTTATTGCACTGAAAAGATTCCGTGTTATACCTAATCTTAGTTATGTATTCAGATCCCTTTTTTTTAAATTGTAGCTGATATATATCTTGTTCATTTCTGAGAGGGAAAGGATGTAGTACCTAATGAGAGGGTAATATATGGTAAATTAAAGAGAAACCATTCTGTGGATGAATATGAAAGAGAGAAAACTTGTTCTGCTTACAAAGTTAGGTTATATATATATATGTCTGTTCAGCAAAATAGGTAGCGAATGCAGGAAGTGACTAAAGGAACAAATGCAAGCAAGTGCAGCACAGTATTTCCAGGATACTTTGAAGATGCCAAAGGTTCATGAAGTATTAACATACAGTGGTTCATAGCAAGTGGCACAAGTGTTCAACAAACAGCCTGAATGAAGTAATCTGTGCTGCAAAGTCTAGATAAGATCCCAAAATATTATCAGTAGGAATAAACAGAAAATGATGGATGCTGACCACATTGAGCAAGAATGTTAATATCGAAGACTAACTTGCACGTAAGCATCAGGTGTCCATTTCACAGTTTAATTAACTGGAAAACCAGAGAACTAATGGTATAGCAAATACAAAGTTTTATTAAAACCTACTGGTAAAATATCTAAAAGTAGCAAGAAACAACTGCAAATTTAGCAGGGAAAGAAATTGGATCTATCAAGGGTGAGGGTTACACTGGAATCTGACCTAAGGCATCTAAAGCATGGCAGCACATAAAGCTCTGCATGAGTGGGATGGAGAGAAGAAAACGTAAATAAAATTTTGAGGTCTTGCTGGAAGAATATGGTGAGAGCTACTGATGTAAGACTGAGGTAACAGGAAAATCACTGGAGCACAAAACCATGAAAACCCAAGGAAGCAAGAGATAAGTCATAAATAATTTACAGTGTTTCAAAACACTTCAGTGATCAAAAGGGGAGGAGAGCAGACAGAACATCTTTGGGTATAGCCAGGCCCAGTTTATTAGTGAACTCTAAGAAAGTAGCTCAGAAGAATTTGAGGTGAAAACAACAGACTACTTATTTTCCCTGAAATTATAGAGAATTAGAGTGAAGAATATGAATTGAGAGCTTGGATGACAACTGTCAAGTAAACACAAACCAGGACTGTAATAAAGATTCTGAATTCAGTTAGCAGTCAATCATGTTTGGAAAGCTCTTAAGCCTTGGAATTCTGCACTAGATGCAGAATAAAAGAATGTAATTTCTCATGCAATTGTTCATCCTCTGCTCCTTTCCTTAAGTACCAAAAGAACTGACACCAAACTGCTCAATGCCTCTGAATGATCACTTTACCCTATAGAAATCTTGTTAAATAACCAGTTATGCCCTAGTAACATCTTTGTGTTTAGCAAACTTCAGCTATTATGTTCTAACACTTTACAGTGCGCAGTTTGCACCACAGAAGGCTGTTACACACAAATTAAAAAAAGGTAAATGTTTTCAATACCCATGTTTCCTAACTGCTCCTAAATGAGTATCTATCATGTCATAAATACCAATGTATTTCAGCATAACAATCATTTTAAAGCTCTGCTGGCCCCAGTTTCTTCCATATTTGCCATACTTGTGTAACAATAGGTATTTTACATCTTGTGGTACATAATGTGGATTTTCTTAACAAAATTCGTACAGAATGTATTGGTATGGGCATGTCAGCTATAAGTATAATACAGAAAAATATGGGTTGGATTAGAAATGTAGTAACATTTCAGGTGTACACTTGAGAAGGAGAGAAACTGAAGCTACCACACTGTGATACAGAAGCCCATTGCAGTAGAAATTTCTGCAGATTCTCCATAGTTAGTTATGTGTCCTGGTTTTGGCTGGGACAGAGCTAATTTTCTTCCTAGCAGCTGGTATGGTGCTGTGTTTTGGATTTAGTACTAGAAGAATGTTGATAACACACTGATGGTTTAGTTGTTGCTGGGTAGTGCTTACACCAGTCAAGGACTTTTCAGCTTCCCCTGCTCTGCCAGAGGCACAAGAAACTGGAAGGGGGGACAGCCAGGACAGCTGACCCCAACTGGCCAAAGGGATATCCCACACCATATGATGTCATGCTCAGCACAAAAAGCTGGGGGAAGAAGAAGGAAGGGGGTGGACATTCTGAGCGATGCCATTTGTCTTCCCAAGTCACCATTCTGCGTGATGGAGCTCTGATTTCCTGGGGATGGCTGAGCACCTGCCTGCCCATGGGAAGTGATGAATGAATTCTTTGATTTGCTTTGCTTGTGCACACGGCTTTTGCTTTCCCTATTAAACTGTCTTTATCTCAACCCACGAGTTTTCTCACTTTTACTCTTCTGATTCTCCCCCCCATCCCATTGTGGAGGGAGTGAGCGAGCCGCTGGGTGGTGCTGAGTTGCTGAACAGGGATTAAACCACGACATTATGCCACAGATTAAGGAGCCTGTCAAGCTTGTCCACATTCTGTAGTACTGCTCTTCATAACTACCTTATAGTATATACTACAACTACTTGGACTGCACTAGGATTTCAGAGAGGTTATTAGAATGTGTAAGTCCCATTAGAAAATAAAAAACTTGAAACAATATCTTGGAAGTAATGAATTACCTGTGTTAACTTTCTTTCCACAACCTGTTTGTTAGTACTGTAGTTTAGCTGTCCTTGTCTAATAGTTAAGGATAGCATTAATATATAAAATATACTCATTTTCATACTAGTGGCTCAATAGGATAGAACATATATTCCCTGTTGTTTATCTACCTTTCAACAAATTAACTAATTAAATACAGTTGGAGGGACTGGCATTTAGGGGAAGCAAGGTTCAGTTTCTCAAAACAGCCAAGAAAACCATGATATTTAAGTTTATTGACCCATTTGGAAAAGAATCAGGAGTTTCTTTAGTGGCAGTGGGTTTGGTTTTAAGTATTTTGTCACTTTTACATTTTTTTCCCCTGAAACTAAATCTTATAGTCAATGGTTCTGGTTTAGAATGAAATGAAAGAGGTTAGACTTATCAGAAACTCTCATACTAATCACATAGAATAACTATTTTAGGTGCATGGACAGAATAGTCAAGGTAAACCTCTTGAAATATTTTGTAAGAACAAAATGGAAAAAACAATCTTGGACCCAATTCAATAGAAAATTGTCATTGAGGAGAAGGGGGTTTAGATGACTTGGGTTTTCATGGGATTGCAAAGCAAGATTTATGTCTTTTGGTTTGGCAGAACACAAAGCTGCTTAAAGTACCAGAGGAGGTAAACCGAGTATATGAAACTTTTTATATTACTCCTAAGACTTATTTCTGTATAAATGTTCTTAATGATGAATATTTCCTTTGATTCAAGTTGTCTGTTATATTCTAGCTATTTTCATGAAGATTGCCTAGATTTGCTAAGGCTTGCAGTTTTGGGCACTAAATATTCGGTGTTGTGCCAGGTGGTATAATGAAGGGTAGAAATAGATTCTGGAGGTTGTATCTTCAGTTTTCTGCTCCATTACCAGCTACAGCTTTTTTTTTTTTTTTTTTTTTTTTTTTTTTTTTTTAAATACATCACAGAACAGGGCTGTCTGTTCTATGGGGAGAGGAGGTGGGACAGATCAAACAGGGTGGAGCACGCAAAGACACCTGTTTTAGGAAAGCCCTGATCTGTTTGATGAAGACATACCCAAGCGCAGCCTTACAGACTCACCTTCTGCCTTGTCCTTTCTGGAATATCTGTTCTTACTTGGTTATTAGAAAGTTTGAGATGTGGGAGGAGGGAGCAGCCTCCTATAGAACAAATCAGGGATATGTCAAAGAGTCTTTTATTGCTGAGAGATTGCTGGAATTTGGATGAGGTAGTGTTGAAAAGTCTGGTGGTCGTCTTTGGCCCATGTCCTGTCTCAGGCTGAAGCACTTGAAATAGCACTGAGGTTTCCTATGCCAAACCTACTGTGCACAATCCATGTGGCTGAACATCATGTATTTACAGCCTGTGGCTGAATAGTAATGATGTCCTTGTCTAGCCCTGGTTAGTATAACCTCCACTAAACTGCACAGTCTCTGTGTGGAATATATTACGCTCACAAGTTGTGCAACAGCACTGCAGCAGGCTTCTGTTGGCTAATGGATCACCTAAGCGAAATGACTAGGAAGATTGTACCTGAATTCCCATTTGACAAATGTCTTAATCATAAAATGTAATAAAAATTGTCACTTCCTTCTGTGCTGCCTGTACTTGGAGAATGGTGGCCTTGTCACATCAAGGTTAAATCATGTAGGTAAGCAGCAAAGTAATTAATGGTGACTTACAGACACCCACCATAATTATCATTGCCACTCGTGGTCCCAGCTTCTGATTATAGCAGTGCAGTATTTTTTCCTAACATTAAAATTCAGTCTACATTGTACTGTAAATAAACTCATGTCAAATGCATCAGTAGTGTCTGATATACAGGGATACTTTTAAAGGTATTCTCTCAGATTCAGTGTACACATAATATTACATTTGTTAAGTGGCTGTGGAACCAGTTAAAAAATTGAAGGAAACCAAGAAACTAACATGAAACATCCAACACTGAATCCAATGAAAGACAATTTTTGTAAGCTATCTTGAAATTATTGTAGACTTGAACAGTTTTAAGCAATCTGGATTTTAAGCTTTATAACTTAATAGAATTTGAATTTTCCTTGTTGATAAACCTGAATTGTTGGAATTTGCATATATGTTTATGTAAATATCATGAGAAACACCGAAATCATATCAGTTTCTACAACTACATATGACAAGTAAAAAGTCTTGACATGAAAATTTTCTCATGTTATCCTAAAGCCCTTTTCTCTTTCTTATTTTCCACACACAGCCGTTGCATTAATCAAGGTTTGCTCATGACAGACCTTGCTGAGGATAACTCCCTACCCATAGCATAATACCAACTAGCAAAATGTCGTATGAGACTATTGCTGTTTCTCTAGTGGTCAGATATGTGGTCGATGGTGTGACGTCAACGGTGGACAGAGGGAAACCAATGGATGTCATCTATCTGGACTTCTGCAAGGCCTTTGACACGGTCCCCCACAACATCCTTCTCTCTAAATTGGAGAGCTATGGATTTGATGGGTGGACTGTTCGGTGGATAAGGAACTGGCTGGATGGTCGC
>NW_009259316.1:1176823-1178834 GCF_000687185.1 Egretta garzetta | reverse complement strand
CTGGGCTGCATCAGGAAAAGCGTGGCCAGCAGGTCGAGGGAGGTGATTCTGCCCCTCTACTCAGCTCTGGTGAGACCTCACCTGGAGTACTGCGTCCAGCTCTGGAGCCCTCAGCACAAGAAGGACATGGAACTGTTGGAACGGGTCCAGAGGAGGGCTACAAAAATGATCCGAGGGCTGGAGCACCTCTCCTATGAGGACAGGCTGAGAGAGTTGGGCTTGTTCAGTCTGGAGAAAAGGAGGCTACGGGGAGACCTGATTGCGGCCTTCCAGTACCTAAAGGGGGCCTATAGGAAAGATGGGGAACGTCTTTTTAGTAGGGCCAGCTGTGTTAGGACAAGGGGAAATGGTTTTAAACTAGAACAGGGTAGGTTCAGGCTAGAGGTAAGGAAGAAATTTTTTACAATGAGGGTGGTAAAACACTGGAACAGGTTGCCCAGAGAGGTAGTGGAGGCCCCATCCCTGGAAACATTCAAGGCCAGGTTGGATGGGGCTCTGAGCAATCTGATCTAGTTAGCAGTGTCCCTGCTCACTGCAGGGGGGTTGGACTAGATGACCACTAGTGGTCCCTTCCAACCCTAAACATTCTATGATTCTATGATTCTATGATATCACAGCTAGTTATCATTGATGCAACATCTCTGGAGACTGGCAACTTTACCTTGTGCCTAAGACTGTTGTAGTGTCATGACAGAAGCAAATACACATCTGACACATAGAATGCATGATGTCAATGCAATTTTTTAGTTACAGAGATAAGTGAAATTGAAAGAAAGAAACATGCTTTTCAATAGCTGAGCATTGTTTACGTTGTCTTTAGGTCAACAATATAACTAAGACAAAATCACTAAATATTATTCTGTTCCTGATAAAACCCTTAAATGATCCTCAGCAAAACAAAAGGTCCTACACTATTTCAAGTGGCATGAAGCCATACATATGTGTCTAACAGAAATAGCTATGCCAGTATATAGTCAAGGTACATTACATTCGAAGAAGTAATTGGAGATGATGTTTACCCCTTCAATAGATAACTCTTAACAGGATAACTTCACTCCATCCATGTTACCTGAAGAAGGCTTTCTGCTTTCTTTTTTCCATATTTTTGTAGCACAAAGCTGTGAATTGCTTCTCCTCACAGTTTCAGTAGATTTACAGTCACCTTTCAGAATTCTATGAAGATCATCTGGGGAAAACCAGAAGAAATGAGAAGGAAATAGGCTATTATGTGGGGTTTAAGCCTTCACAAAAGGAAGGAAATTGACAGCAATACTTTGATTTTGATCTAAAAAATAAGGAATGTGCATGATTGATGGTCGCAGCAGGTGCATCTGTTGCCTTATTCTTTCCTTCTAATTTTTGTTGGTTTTGTCACACAGAAATGTTAAAGGATGGATTGATGAGGAGAGTAGGAATGTGCTGCTAAAACTTTATTTTTAACACAACTTATATACTTTTTTTTGTTTGTGTTTTTATTGGTTGTTTGTTGTTGGGGGTTTTTTTGTAACACGGTTTACCTTTCCATATAGTAATAACAAACTGCTGGTTAATGTAAACTTCTTGCTCATGTAAAGTGTCAAAATATTTTTCAAATACAACAATTCTGAGAGTGACAGTCAAAGAAGCAAGAATTAATTCCCTCCTCCTTTTTGTTCCTCATTTAAATGCCAGTGCAGATGTCCCCTCTGAAGAAACAAAAGTCATGTCAGGAAAGAATTTTAGTCAAAAACAAACAAACAAAAACTTCTGAAAGTATTTCTTTTCTTTCTTCAGAGTTTCCTTTCTCTCTAGGGGCTTCTCAGTCATTCTGCATTTAAGTTACGTATTTCCTAATTGCATGAGTGTCTATGAACAAAAGTTGCCCAAACAAAGATGATCCAGCAAAGGAGAGTTACATGACATTGGGCACTGTGTAGAATAATGAAGGCTTTGGAAAACTATTTGAGAGTTTCAGACAATGTAGCTCAGAAGTTGGGGGTTTTTGCTAAATACTGGTGGGGGGGTGGGGGGG
>NW_009259316.1:1171571-1176792 GCF_000687185.1 Egretta garzetta | reverse complement strand
TAAATCTGTGTAAAATTCTGAAAAATCACAGGCCAAGTCCACAATAACTATTGAAACAGAGATTGTTCACAGATAAGTATGAATGCATGGTGCTACTTCCTGAAAAAAGGAAAAGTATCTTCTATCACTATTTGACATTTACTTCTGCAAGCTTATTCATTCTCTGTCATTCAAAGGGGCTCTTGTAGCTATCTCCACTATGCAGCAGAAGGCTGTCTGACAGCACAACAGGAAAACATGCAAGACTGATACATTTTTATTTATTCTAAGTAATTTGAAGGAATGTGGTAACCCAAATATTCCATACAGATGACAGGAAAGAAATAATTCCGCGAAAACTCATGTCCTTCCAGAATGGTCTTGGTAACTCTTAAGGACCAGGTAATTAATAATAGATCTTCTTGACACTATCTTGTCAGTTTGATTTATGTAGATTCGAGAAACAGATACATTTATTCTTGGAGGTTAATCCTAATTTCAGGTATTGATTTTCTTACCCAAGGACATGGCTGGTTTTTTAAGTAAAACATTGCTTTGAAAAGTTTCTTAAACTGTATTTTTTTCTGCTTGGAGTCAGTAATTTTTATTTTTTTTTACTTAAAATATCTCTTCATTTTTAATGCTGGTTGTAATCCAGTAAGAATTGCAAGAGGATGTTATTTTACTAAATCAGAGACTGTATGCCCCTTAATTTAGCAAAATATATTTAAAAAAAACCCCAATAACCACCTTGCAAAACTCCATCTAAAAACTTCTTATAAGAATAATTAGAAGTTATTTGGTCATCTATTATCACGGACTTTTAAAAACTAGAATGCAGAGGTCTTCCTTTGTACACACAGAATTTCTACTCTAGGACGAGTTTAGGAATCTGAAAAACCTTGGCATTTTCTGATCCTCCAAAATGATAGACTAATAGTCCTCCTGTGCTCCATGAAAGATCATGGTAAATCCCTAAAAAGCAAGGCAAAGCCTGAGGATATTTTTGTCTGAAGACTGAACAATAAACAGGAGGATAAAGGAAGAAATGCTGTAGCCTTCTGTTTTGCAGTCCTGAAGACACTCTTGCCATGAATCTCCAGCCATGCGATTCTTTTCCTACTGACTGTCAGCCTGACCTTTGGTTGCATAAAGGCTGCTTTTGCGATGGCACCACTGGGAACTTGTTGCTCTAGATATTAAACGTGTGGACTTCTGAGCTGATTTGTCTTTTTCTCACACTTCTTTCTGGTAAAATACAGGATGCAGATTAGGGCAAGTCTCAATAAACTGGAAGAATGACTGGAGCTTAATATAATAGGTCTTGACTGAAATACTTCTGATCTTGTTAACTTTTGCTGTAAAGTTATTGTTTTCAGGACTTCTGTTTATCTCAAATTTTGAACTCCTTAGTTGAAAAGGCTGGTTTAGGTTTTCTGTGTCTCATGCCCTGGATGGACCATGTAAGTGCTGCTATTTCCTAATGGTGTTTCTGTTACAGATCTCACCAGTGATCTACATTTTCTAATATTCAGCCTATCCATGGTTCTTTGCCCCAGACCTTTAATAGGACCCTCAGGCAGAAGTGATTTTTTCCTACATTCCTCCTTCACTACATTGGTGCGAGATGTTGGAGGGAACCGAGATTAACATGCTGAGGCAAACTAAGCTGTCACAGTTTATGACTTTTTTGTGTCTATGTGCAGAAGAAGAGATATGAAAAACAACCAGATGTTATGGTAAGTTTTCTTTTTGAGGTCATTTTAACTTTTTAAAGGATTTTACTTAAAGGTACAAGTAGCATTCCTAATTTAATGGAAAGCTCAATAAGGTGGCCTTGTTTTGCCTCATAACAGTGAAGAAGAAATGTTTATTACAAAAATCCTATTAATACCTAACCAGTTGTTATGCTGGTCTACAGTTTGTGAGCATACTTAACTAATATGAGAGTTTATTTACTTGCATGTGTTATTAAAATCCCAAATTAATATAGAAGCTTAATAATTATTTCTTCATGAAGCTTGTGCCACCCTTAAAGACTAGCATCACATAAAGACACAAGGAAATAATCATGTTTCTGCTTTATGTATTGCTTGTTAGTTTTTAAAGTTTTAGTGGAAGTCAGTGTTCTGAAAGAGTTTTGCCCTTTTAAGTGATTTTGTTTGCCTTGCTTACCGCCAGAACTTTTTAAAGGAAAATAAATGTCTTTCTACTACTATGACTGATTCAAGTAGAGTACTCTGTAACTCTGTAAACAACCATTTCTCTTAATACCTTCAATTTGCTTTGAAGAATCATATGCTCTATTTCATTCCCTAACATAACATTTGCATATGCATGTTTCCCACATTACTGAGTGTCCACTGTATACCTGTAAAAAAATAACTCTTCACTTGTTAGTGACATTTCTAAATTCTTTTACTTTATTCTGTAGCTTTTTTAATACTTTCAAGAAACAAAATGATCTTTTTATTCTGCCTACAGTAAAGAATTTAATTTTTTTTAATCGTGCTTCTCTCTCACACTGTTTCAGTGCTAGTTAGTGTCTTAGAGCAAGGTCCTCCAGTCTTTTCATTTCTTGTCAGCTCTGCTACTTGCACTTCTTCGTAGGTTCCATTATGCTTTTCCAGTTCCAGAATAACATGGTAGTGATGAAAAGCCTTCTTTGCGAGGCCTTGCTTCACTTTGCTACACAGCTTAACAGGAGTCAACTCAGTACAGTGTTAAAAGATTTTAAGATAATTTTCTGTAGTCAACAGCTGTTCTTGTTTTGCAGAGGGTGTGATTTGGTCCAACAGATGGACATTTGTGTATCATACACTTGTGCTCTTTGAGTCCTGATTTTCACAGTAACTCATTGAAACCACTGAAGTTAAACAGGCATAACACTGTAGTGACATAGTGATGAGGTTTTATTGTAGTTGTGCAGGGCAGTGCAGACAACTCCAGAGATAATATTAGGAATCAGTCTAAAGTCTTGTTCTGTAAGCTTTAACATTCGCAGATTGATTGGTCAGTTATGCTGATGGTTTTTTGATGTCACAAGATAACAATGTCTCATATAATGATGTCTCAATAATTATGTTGATGTCTCAACAGTTTAAACAACCTTACTTTTTTTTTTTCTTTTTTTGAGTTGCTTTTACTTGTTAAGTATAGATTTCTACAGGACAGTGCCACAACTGTTGTATTGTGCATCTGCATGCAGACAGAACATCTGGGGAACTTGCTCAGAATAGAGAGGGTAGAGAGAGGAAGAATGAGCTGTGTTACTGTTTCTTACTTGTGGCCAGTTTTTAACTCTACCAAAAATGATGGAATACAGACTTCCTGAGAACATTGAGAGACAGAGTTGTTAATCTTACACAAATTATTTAACATCAGGTTGAATCTAACACATCTAGGGTTGTGGCAAAGAACAAACAGTACAAATTGCTTCAGTATGCCAGGCAGCATCATTGATCATCTGATAAATCTATGTGGGTTACAACCGTGGTGAGTACAATTCATGTCATTAATAGTAAAAATAATAGTGAAAATTGAAATATTCATGATAGACTTATGAAGGATTTATAAATATGTGCCTTGGTCTGTGAAGAAGTAAGTGGACATGGAAACTTACCTTACAAATTTAAAGAGAAGAAAGAAAAGATTTCTTTTAGCACCAGCCAAAATCAATATGGTAAATGTAACCTGTTTACCATATACATATGTGTAGTATATCTGCAAAGAAAATAATGGTGTTATTGTAGAGCTTGGCATGCCTGTGCTGGTCTAACTGAGCTAGCAAAGATAATAGCAGTAGTGTTGATTTATTGAGAGGACTCAGAGGGATGCTATTACACCCATAAATCTAGACCTCCTACTTTGCCCCATCATGTGATCTGATACCACAGCAGAACTCAAGCCATATGCTGATATTCCCATCAAAACTGCACCCATCCTTGTATTACAAGATTACTTTTTTAAAACATTGTATGAACTAAGGGTCTTGATGCAAGAAAATATCTTGCTGACATTCCTGGACTGAGCAGGAGGAAAGAGTCCGTGGTGGTAGTCCACTGTCATACCCAGTTTTCAGTTTACATAAAGCACTTTGTTATTAGAGCATCAAAGGATGTCCTGTTTTTACAGACATGAAGAAAGCTAGTCTTTTAAGGCTCATTGTGATGCAAATGGAGGAAGAACAAGACACCAGTCTTTCTTCAAACACAGAAAAGCTGAAGGCATAAAAGTTTGTCTCCTCATAGGGATATTTCTCGTCATACTGCTAACCACAGCATGAAATAAATTCTGTCAACAGTCGTTTTGCTTCTTTGCATCGAAGAGCATTTCGTACAACTAGAAAAGGGAGCTGGAGGTATAGGTCTGTGGTTCTGCTGTGTCTGTCAGCTTAGATTGCCTTTAAAGTACCCACTGATACACATAAAAAGCCCAGACTATCCTGTATGTTTGTGAGAAAATGTAAAGGGTGCAAAGAGATCACGCAGGTGATTTATCTATATCTGGAACAATTATATTTTATGTGATCAAGATGAAAAATGAGCAAGCTGCTATGAATGATTCACCTAAAAAACAGAAACAAAATGAAAAATAACCACACAGCAGGAGGTGAGTCTGCTTTGCATTGTCAGTCTGTGTTAAGCAGCTCAGAACTGACAGTCATGAAGGGAAAGTATTCCACTTCCTTAGGATGCTGAGCTTCAATTGATTTTTGTTTAAGGTTGTGAGGATTCAACACTTAAGATAGTTAATGTCACCTGCTCAAAAAGACATTTGCAAGGAGTTGGGGCAGGGGGACAGGGAATGGGGACTTAAGGGACATTATGTGATTATTCCTGGGTTCTGATTTCTCACCTAACATGAATTTACTCTGTGGTGACTTGGTCATTCAGTATGTGAGAGGCCCTCCTAAAGATTTCATTGTAATGCAGAGCTAAGGACGATGTTTCTAGCAGTCGGAAACTGGAATAAAAAGTTCTTCTTAGCCCTCATCTTCTTCTACAGTTGTCTTTTATGTACCAGGTCAGTGGCTATTTTTTGATAGCTAGTGTCTGCATGAGCTCCCCTCCTACTCCTCCTTTAATTCCCTAAATTTCAGGGGCCTTGGTTCCACCTGGATGTGTAATAAGAGAGAATTTTGCAGATTTTTACATGGATCTTGTCAGGATCTGCTTACAAGTCTCTTTTAAAGCAAAAACCTCACAAAAATGCCTTTGTTCTGGAGCTCTGTTTCCATTTC
>NW_009259316.1:1121965-1171560 GCF_000687185.1 Egretta garzetta | reverse complement strand
TTCTATTTTGGATTTTGCACAGTTTTCTGTTTAAAACAAAGGCTTATGCAATCATGTGGTGTCTGTCTCTTTGCATGTTCTGTAATAAAAGACTGCTGAGTCATATCTAATGCTTTTCTCTTTTTAGTGCACACATAAAAATTAGCCCACAAACTTCCAGATCTGTGCGTGCAATTCTCCTGGCACCGCCAGCCTCTTTCCTGTAAAATAATAGGGTTTTTTTCAGGAAAATGCAGCAGTTTGTGCATGTGCCATATCACAGTTGCTAATGTAAATGGGAGTGATGAACATCCTTAACATCTTAAATAGTAAACTAAGAAAACTGCTTTTCTCCACCAGAAAAATACTGTTACTATAACATTATTTTAACTGTACTGTAAATAACAGGAACTACAAGCTTCAGTGTTTACTAGGTGTGCAATTCGATTAAGTACCAATGGGAAAAATTTCAGCTCAGACTAAAACAGTTTTCCTGTTCTTTATACCATACTAGAGACATTTAGGAATCAAGAATAGTGTGACCAGCAGGAACAGGGAAGTCATCATTCCCCTGTACTCAGCACTGGTGAGGCCACACCTCAAATACTGTGTTCAGTTTTGGGCCCCTCACTACAGGAAAGACTTTGAGGTGCTGGAACATGTCCAGAGGAGAGCAACCAAGCTGATGAGGGATCTGGAGCACAAGTCTTACGAGGAGCAGCTGAGGGAACTGGGCTTGTTTAGCCTGGAGAAGAGGAGGCTGAGGGGAGACCTTATCGCCCTCTACAACTGCCTGAAAGGAGGCTGTAGCCAGGTGGGGGTCGGTCTCTTCTCCCTGGTAACAAGTGATAGGATGAGGGGAAACGGCCTGAAGTTGCACCAGGGCAGGTTTAGTTTGGATATTAGGAAAAAATTTTTCACTGAACGGGCTGCCCAGGGAAGTGGTTGAGTCCCCATCCCTGTAGGTATTTAAAAGACAGGTAGATGAGGTGCTTAGGGACATGGTTTAGTGGTGGGATGGCAGGGTTAGGTTAACAGTTGGACTTGATGATCTTAAAGGTCTTTTCCAATCTAAACAATTCTTTGATTCTATGATTTTTCTTCCTTTATTTATAGAAAGAATTTGCAAATAAGAACCTGGTACTTTGGTGCTGAAAGTTTCAGTTTGGCTGCTGAATGGTTTTGCTGATTCAGCATTAAATAAAAATGCTGAATCCTGCATGATTTTTTACTGTTTCTGTCCACTGTGCATCAGCTTCCCACCAGTGCCTTAGGGATGATATGAATGGTATATAAATATATGGTTTGAAAATATTTTCCTTTGATGTTGAAGAAACGACTCAGTGTGAGACCTGTGAATGCAACATTTTTTTCCCTCTGAATTTACAGTTCAAGCAGTTCTCCTTTGTCTTCAGCATGAGGTCAGACTTCTGCTTCTGCTTTTGTACTTGCAAGAGATACAGAATTCCTGAAACACATCCGTGAAATTCATTTTCTAAACTGAAGTAGTATTGCCAGTTTGCTTTTAGCCAGGCAGGCTATCCAGGGTACAACTGGACATTCAAAATCATGCATATAATAAGGCAGTGGAGACATCTGACTTATGCCATATTTCTTGGGGAGTAATACCAAAGACGGTAAGTAACTTAACTCTAGGGGTGATCTTGAACTTGTAAGAAACTGTTGTTAGTTTAAATGCTTCCAAACTTCCTTTTTTACCAAATCAATAAACTTTCCTTTTTGTTCATTTCTTACTTTTATTGAGACATTAAGTCATCTGGAAGTAACCAAAAGAGACTGGTGTTTCAGAAGTTTCTCATGAAATCTGATTTCACTATAGGCCACCAAACACTTGAACCACCATGAGTGCTAGCTGCTCCCCACTATCTGCTGTTAGCTATAGCCCAGGGAAGAAACCCTGTATTCTTCTGGTTGCGCAATCCATTGTTCTTACATTTGCTACCCTGTTGCATTTATTTATACTGAAATAAATACAGTATCCCTGAGCAGGACATAAGACATTTTTGTGAAACATCAGGATTACATTATTATTGTTACTCAGATACCTCTCTTTGGTTATATTACCCCATGAGTTATATAATGCTAGCTTTCTGTGGAGCATTTATTTTCTGTGAAACTTGCAGAAAGACCCACTCATGTAGGGCATTACTTCACCAAATCCTATTCCTTTTTTACTGGCTTTAGGAATGTTTTTAGAAAGTCTTTTATTATCTACAATATATTTAAAATTTATGAATATGAGAATTCTTTTAAAGCACAAATTGTGATCTGTGAAATAGCAAATAATAATAAATAGTGATTGAAAATAGCAAATATTCTATAGCTGAGAAATGAAACAGGATTTAAAACTTGCTGTAAAAAACGCACTTAAAGTTGCAAAGAAGGAAAGAAGTCCCATCTGCAAATAATTTATAGGCAGAGGAAAAGATTCAGTTTTGAAAATGTTAACATCTTTGAGTATATTTGAATAGGTATGCTTGTGTATGATTTTGAATATCTTTGCTCTGTAAGAATTCAAAATGATAGTGTGCCTGCTGCATTGGGACTTCCACTGAAGCCAACTAGCATCCCTTGGGATAAACTCTTAACAATCTTCTTTTCTTTTTGTTCAATGAAATTCATTTGTATGTGTAATGCCATAAGTGAACTTGACTTGTTTAAGAATGATGGTATAACGCATTCTAATGATGTACCTGTTTTCTTTCGAAGCTTATAGAAAAGCATAATTATCTAGAAATTTGTAAAAGGTAAAAGAGCTTTCAGATTTTTTTTTTTTTAATGTTTTAAAGCAAGGTATTTCCAGCATATATAAATGTGGAATGTTTATTTTTATGGCATTATATACAAAAAGTTTTCTCGTTCTATAAGAAACAGTTTTACAAAATAGACCTGTTAATCTTGACATGCAGTATCTACATCTATATATGAAATTCACTGAAAATTCAGTAAACATGCTGAAGGCACAAGATAAAAGTTGAAAGTTTCAGAAAAAATGGGAATTATACACACTACTGAACACAATAAATCAAGAATATGGAAATTGTCCAGTATAAAAATAAACTTTTTCAAATACCCTGAATGCAAGTAAGCTATGTAATATATAACAGAGTGATAATTGAATTGCACTGCAATCCAGCTTAAAACCTTGTAATTTCTTAAGAGTGATGTTATCCATTCTCTGTAAGTCTTGGAAATTATGATGCACCTGGATTTCCAAGTATCAGCTGAAAGAAACAACAGCAGTCTCAACAACATGGTGTGAAAGGAAGTTCCCTTTTATTTTCACTTTTTAACTATTTTTCTTCTTGAAGGAAGTCAGGGGACATTCATAGCCTTGTAGAGGAGCAAGAAAGTAAGGGTATAAGGACAGATACACTGTATGAAAGTAAGAAGTCTGCCTAGCCCACTATTTTGTGACCAAAACTAGAAGACTAGAGAAGATGATTAAACAGTGTAAACACACAGTGATGCATCCTCAGGATTTTCCAGGCTGAAAAGATTAAAGACATGGAGATTTAACGCATTATAAATTATATCTTTAGTTTTACTCATACAAATTTTAATGGTTTTTACAGTGCACTCTTGTTCCATGAATTCATCTACTTGATTGATGAACACATAGCATCTTGCAGCAGAGAATTCCTCAGCTTAATTATAATGTTCCAGGAAAACCACACCCTTCTGATTGTTTTGAACCTGTAACCTCCTAGCTTTAATAGACATCAATACCTATACTGAAGAAGAGTACAGGGAAGAGTACACATTTCCTAATTGCCTTTTCCATCCTACTCATGATTTTACAAATCTCTATCCTCTTCCTCTTTCCACTCTTACTTTTCTCTCTTACAAGATTTAGAAACAAACAAATGAACATATAACACCTATGTATGGAAGAACTGTTTGATACGGAATTCATTCTAGACCTTGATCATCCTTGACACCCTTCTCTGAACCATTTCCAGTGTTATCTGCTTTCTGAAGAGAAAAGACAAGAACGTTACAAGGTCTTCAAGATGGGAGAAAGACATGGATATACATGTTGGCAAATTAATTATCTTTTCTCTCCTAATAAACTGCTTGGATTGATGTAACAACAAGGAGACAGCATAAACTACTCTGAAGCTCATGATGTCTTCCAGGGAACTTCTTGTGCCTGGTGCTGAATGAGCCTATCACATTGAGTTGCTAATTATAAATTTTTTGTAGGAGTGGAAACTTGTTCCATTTCTCTCCTCTATAGTGACATATCACGTTGTTCTTATTGAACACTTGGGTCCTATTCATTTCAAATACAAAATGTCTTGCCTAAATTGTAGCTCTGCAAGTTTCTCAGTCTAGCAGTTTATTCTCAGACCAATTTTTATCTATAATTTCAAGCGATGCAGATATTTCACGCTCTCAAAGTGTAGCTGGTGGCAGCAGGGCCAGACACACTTGGAACCAGTTGGTACAAAATGCTTTCAAAGGAGATGTGCTAAACACCAGGAGAATGTCCGTGGTTTCAGAAACGGTTGAATACACTAAGGTAATTTCTCTAGTAATTTCCCATGATCCCCCTCAAAATGTTAGTCCATCTCCTCTGAGAGTTAAAATAGGACAATTTGTGTGTTAACAGCTGTGCTTTGTCAAAAGCAGCGAGTTTGGGAGCTTTGAAGCTGGGCTACTTTTTGCTCAGTTATACTAGAACAACAACATGTAGCCTTACCCTTAGAGAAGGTGCACAGTCATCTCGCAGTTGTGCAGCAGTAAAATGTAAGCAAAATACTGTCTGTGAGGAGGGCTAGCTCTGTTTGAATGACACGTTATAAAGTATTAGACAAAAATGAGTATGTCATATCATCTAAGTATATAAAACATGCACAAGGGGCAGAGAACATATGGCAAACTCTGTGTTACCTAAATGCCTGAGTTCTTAGCTGTGCCAGATTCGATGTGGCTTAGAATAACTCAGTAATGAGCTTTCTTATGCACACATTCACACACACACAGACCAGTAACATCCCACAGTACTGAAATTTTCTGTTACTAGACACACTCAGACTCAGGAAGCCTTTTTTCTAGAAACACAGCATTGCTACTCCTTTATTATATTTTTTAAGGTTTTTTTTTCTCCTGATGACAGAAAATAAACTGACTTTTCATTTAGCGTTTATCAAATTATATGTTCTTTTAGTTGGTACATGTTTTTTTCTGATTTTTAGATTGCCAGATTTATTTGTATTTAATCATATTTAAATCCTTTAAGCCTGCTGCATCAATTAGGATTAATCTCCTTGCTCTGTCTTATAAAACCACATCCAAAAAGGAACTGTTCTGAGGAGAATCTGTGACAGAGTGGTTCCAGGGACAATTATTTACTATATCCATCATTTATGTCTGACTCACTGTAGGTATCTCAAGGGGCACTGACTGATGCACTGAAGACTGAAGTCACCAGCTTCACAGTTTTGCTGTCTGTACATCTTGTCCTTAAATCATAACTAAGTATTTCATTCCCTTGATGCTCATGACTTT
The DNA here is from genome assembly GCF_000687185.1 of Egretta garzetta. Taxonomy (NCBI): domain Eukaryota; kingdom Metazoa; phylum Chordata; class Aves; order Pelecaniformes; family Ardeidae; genus Egretta; species Egretta garzetta. The sequence continues at coordinate 1,166,046 of NW_009259316.1, read as the reverse complement.
CTATTGCACAGACCTGTCTTGTTCTCATTCGTATCTCAGTAAGGTTGTTTTCTGATTGCACTTTAAGTTGTAAAAATTATTCTTTTTTCCTGCTTATAGAGTCTTTCTGTAGGCCCCCTAACCTAATAATCTGAAGGCAGCTATATCTTCTGTGCCAATATACTATTTATAATCTAATAATGCTGTTGTTTGTACATAGTAACAGATGGTGTGGCCTTTCTCACCTAAAATTTAACATTTATTTAGGTTTGTTTTCAACAGAGTTTTATTACTTTGTTTCTGCAAGGCAGAGGACATTTTTGAATTTTTGTTTTAGAGCTGCAAGGGGAATCTTTTTAAGCTGGAGCACTTTTTATAGCACTCTTTTCACATCAGCCTTCATGCCTCCTCCAACTCCCCCCGTCCTTCCTTTTTTTCTGTCCTTCATCTCCTCAGAAGAGGGGCCCTCTCCCAAAGTCTGATTTCAGAGTCCCACACATGTCCCATTCCATTCACCAGATCAGATGCTTCAGAAGAAGGCAGAAAACCCCAAATCTTTGCTTCTGTAACTGATGTTGATTCCCCACCCCTACTCTCAGCTTAAGATAATCCTCCTTTTATATTGGTTTACATTTTTGCAGCCACAACTGTAATATTAATACAAGCCATGAAATGAGCCAGCTTGCAAGAAACTAAAATGAACTTGAGCAGAGGAAGGGGTCATGCTCTAAGAGTAAACATCTTTTTTTTTTTTCTTTTCTTTTTAATAGAGCACTTGATTGTTCACATTATTAGGTGACACTTGAAGTAACACTTCAACACTAATACCAAATATTGACTTAAGCTAAAATTAAAAAATTTAGCAATGCTTTATGGATAAAGTAGAAAGAGGGTTTTTTTGCTGCTGGTTTTTTTTACTGGCCTAGAAATAATGTTTTTTTCTTTTTTTTTTCTTTTTTAGCTCATGAGCTTTCTATTGGCTACTACATCAGGTCATAATCAATCAACTTGTTCCATTAGACACAGATCAAGGGAATGTTTTAAGGCATAATTTTGAGAATGTTAAGAGCAAGACCTTGGTTCTACAGGCAATGATGCCTGGCTCAAAATGAAACTAGAAAAGGTTACCAGTTGGACTCATATTCAATATATCAATTTACAAAATTATTTCACAAAGGAATATCATTAAAATTTGGAAAGTCTTTCTTTTTGGAGTTTTATGACTGTCAGTCATAGTTGCTTCTGCTTTCACTCTTTATGTATGTCAAAAATTTTTACCACCATGAGTTATCTACTTTGAAGATGCTTGTTCTTTGCTTAAACTTAGCTGTGGTGCAAATAGGAAGAATAAGAAAATATGTAAGAAAAAAGATTGCGATTTTCTTCTTCCCACAGACCAGTGCTTTGCCCTGTGAGCTCTTTGTACCTCATACTGTCTAGGCTGCACAAGAGTAATACTAGCCTTTCTAAAGAGAGACTTGTTTGTAGTTATTTGTCCTGTGCTTTCTTTTTCCATCTGTTTGGATGTGACATGCAGGCATCAGGCTATAAGACTGCAGGTAATATTTTGGCATTTGAATGCAAGTTTCTAGTTTTTCAGTTTAAATTGAAAATGCATGTAGAAATTAATTTATTACCTCAAAATGGTTCAGCTGGTGGCAACTTGTATCCAAAAGTAGGTGACCGTAACAACCCAAGTCTGTCTCTCCAAATCTGTTATTCCGTTTGTTCACGTAAATCTTTGATTATCAGTGTGGTTCTCTTAATGTGTTTTTTACTTGTTTACAAAAACAGGATTCGTAAAAGTAATAAAATGCATTTTGTCCTTCATTGTATTATAATTGTATTATGGTTAAATCCTCTTACATTTTTAAATTGAGGTAAGATGAAAATTTTAAGTATGCCAAATACAATATTTCTCATTTGCTAATCAGTCAGCCTTCATTTTCTGATAGATTATTTGCCCACCCATGCAATTCAGATGAGGCAAAAAAGAGTGAGAAGGTTTTATTTCTATAACCTATTACACAGGGGAAGATACTGGTTTTGTAATTTTAGTTCTGACACTGTAATGGTTATTTTGTGAATTAGCTTTTCCTACATTGCTGAAGACTTAAAAAAACCATAAATATTCTAGATACCATGTATGGTGCCTACAAATCTGGCAATGCATACATGCACTAAAAAGGCTTTGAATAGCAGTTATCTTTTGAAATTGAACCCTTATTTTGTGTCCTTCCCTCATAAAAATATATTCTACGTGCTATTTTATAGCTCTTCCTGTCCTTCTAATTTATACATTTGAATCTGGTAAATCAATGATGCCACAAAATTCATAGTGGACTGGGTGAAACAATTAATAATAGCACTTTTTCTAGATCAGTAATAGTCTAAAATAACAATTAGTATGCAAAATAAAGCCAGCCAAGTAATCCTGGTACATAAACAGTTAACGGGAAGGATTTAACTAAATATTTGCAAAGAAGTCATAGCAGATTGACTTGAGAACTATCAGCTGGAAGGTCCCCAGATATAGAATAAATATTTACTTATAGAATCTGTCATTCCTGACTTCCTAATATGTTATCCTTCTGCATAATATATTTCATTTGATATAATTCTGTTTGGTAATTACGGTGCTCCTGATGCAGGCATATACAAAGGTATCTATATTGATAATGAATAATCATTGCATACCACTAACTGATGTAGGTTAAGTTATGCTTTTAAGTTTATAGCAGTCATAACAGAAATTCCTGTAGTGTTAGTAGCATTAACTACTCAGAAGACAGAGCTTTGAAAAATAGTTTTATAGTTGCTGAGTATGAAGTGTACAGTCATTATGTAAATTACTTCCCTTAGCAAATAAAAGTTTAGGGATTTACATAATTGAGATATATCTGCAGCTATGGATCAGTAACTGTATAGCACCCTGTCAGTGTGATGGGATGAGACTAATATGCTTAAGTATAACCTGGAACAAATTTGGGTCTATTCAACTCATCATTGTCCTTCTCAATTTTCTAGTCAAAAACTACCAATGAAAATTTTTGAGGAGAAGGAGGAAAAAAAAAAGAAAAATATTTCTGCTGTTGATCCAGGACATATCTTAGCTGTACTGTTTGATGTAACTAGCCTTTTTGATAGACTTTGGACAGTCAGTTGACCTTTTTCTCCTAATACCTCCCAGCATTCATGTACTTCAGAAATGATGGCTTTTTGCTTGCTTTAGCTATACTTACTCTTATGAACACAGTGTTTATTATCCTTCTCACTGTAATGTCAAATTGAAAGGCAAACATTCGCTGCGTTATTGCCATCTCCTTTCAATATATCAAAGGCTTAAACTACGAACTCTGTATATACTTAAGGCTCCTAAGCACATGAAGTGAAGTGGGATATCGCTGTTCTTTGTCAAGCTAATACCAGCCAAAAAGCAGACAATAAGGTCACTTCAGGCAAGATCAGTACAATTGATCTTTCTTTATTGCTTTGGTTGGGCTCATTGAGGTCACTAAGGGAAAGAAATGCAGCTGACCAGTGGCTGTTATGCCCTATGAAACTGGAAAAGTGTTGTGGATCTCATGATCCACAGAGCAATAACAGTTTTGCCTAGAAATGGAAATTCAATTCTCAACTTACAGTTAATGAGACCATTATCGTGTTCTCCATAGTTCTGAACACTTAGAGGCTGTTGTGCTGAATTCTAACTGATTTGTATCATTATGTTCTGTAAATGATGGAAATTAGCATAAATCGCCTGAAATGTGCCACTTGAAATGCGGTGCAGAGCGATGCTGAGGATATTGTCTTTCCACTTTGCAAAGCATTAGTATATAATGACTTTGTATCCCTTGTGCTAATATTCCATGTATGTAAATGTTAAATGCTGCCAACAAAAATTATAAAGTAGAAAAGTTTGTTTGCTTTATGTTATATTCATCCTGGTAATGAGGGATAAATTCTGTCGGGCAGCAAAAACACTGCTAGTTAAAGAGGCACAAAATGCATGAATAGAAGTATAGTTCATACAGTTCCATATGCTGGTTAAACTCAGTATATGGAATTTAACAGTAACATTTTTCTAAGAAGTGATAGTTGTGATAAAAAGGAATCTAATGTCAACATTTTTCTCTCAGGCAAGGAAACCTAAGCTGGCACACAGTTCTTTACAGGTAATGGCTTGTTACTAAAGTTTCTCTTGGAGATAGCTTGAAAAAATCCTTGGGGAAAAAAAAAGTCATCCATATATAGTATGCCAAGTTGTCCACCTGCTTGTTTACTTTAACCATATTACAGAGAAAGAAAGTTTATTTTCACATTTACTTAGGAAATTTGTAATGGTTTAAAAAAAAAAGGTGAAGTGGGTTGAATGCTCTGAAGAACAGTGATTGTACAGTTATCATATAGGGTTGATTTAACTTTGGTGCTGCATAAAGCAAAGAACAGTCACTGAATCTTTTCATGTAATAATAGAGAAATTTGAACACTCCTCTGAAATTTTAGATTCATCCTCTTTCATCAACCTGCTAAGATCCCCTTTGAAATATTTCATTCATCATCAAGACTCCTCTATTTTAAGCTCCTTTGCCTACCCTCTCAACCTATGATAAGGAAAAGATAGGAGAAAGAGAAAGTAAATTTTGTCTCCACTCCTTAAAATTCTATCTGCTCTATGCACACAAGTATAAATTTAATTGTACAGTCTTATCACAAGTTTCTATATACTACTAGCTGATCACCCACCTATAATTTCTAGCAGACATACCAACCAACATCCTCCGGAGTTAGCTCTACTTTAAAAAACTGTGACCATGAATCTCTGCATAAAGTCTCTTCTGTTTTCTCAAAACCTTATGAAACAAAGATTCTTGCCTTTAAATTTATACTTGAAACATCAGGAAAAAAATGAAACACTTTCTGCACCAAAACATGAGTTAAAAGTATTTTCCCTTTCATCTAGCTCTCCTGAAAACACTGAAGCAGTGCACCCAATACTATAAGTTATTGAATGCTTATTTTGACAAATGTATTAGCAATGTGAAAAAAAAATCTTTACTGATTAGCATTACTGAAGAAACCCATTTTTCCGTAGCTTTTGGTATTTCCCCTTTCATTTCTGAATGGTTTTAAAGTTGTATTTTTGGTATAATATAAAATTCTTCAGTGCAAAATCTGATTCACTTCACGTGCATAGTTTTGACCACCTAAAACTGTAGTTTTCATTTATGAAAAAGTTAATATGATTTTTAATGCATTGCTACATATTTTAAAAGAAACAGACAAAAAATTGGCTATGGAACACATACTAAAAGTTTAGTGTCCTCATATACATTTGGAAGGAACAACATAACTAAGGCTTGTTTTATGAAATCATTTTAGTTACTAACAGTAACAGAACGTGTTCTTGCTCCTTCTATTCTTTATTACATAGATAGCATTTGTTCCTTGTACTCTTTATCACACAGGTAGCACTTCTGAAGATGTGAGGTGAATGTTCGTGGATAAAAATATTGGAAATACACAGCAACTTTGTCTATAAGACTTCATGCTTCATACTCACGACAATATTACCCAACTGTGTCTGATATGAATTTCTTTCTTGGTCACCTAGTGGAAATATACACACTTGTTCTTCACTTTTGATAGCTGTGTTTTTTCCAGTGGTCTTGGATACATGATTCATTTTGCCAGTTCCTCTTCTGATTTTAAATTTTGATTGGATAGCTTTTCTTTTTCTTCCTATTTCAGAATAGTCTGGTAGTCTCAATAAGGTCTCAGGCCTTCAGAAACAAATAAACAAATTAAAATAAAATAATAATAAAAAAATAGTCCAATGCAATGAAGTTTCTTTACTTTTTATCTGACTATAATTTATGCCTTAGCAGCTACAAATAAAAGGTACTGTTGAAAATACTACATAATTCTCTATAAATTGTGATTTTATATAGAAGAGATAGTCTTGATAGCCTCCCTAAACATTATATGCTTTTCCAAACTTTATTTACATCAAAATTCTTTGGAGGAGTCAACAGGCATGTGGATGAGAAAAATCTTTTTAATATAGCCTACTTGAATTTACCATTTTAAATTTTTTTTTAACAATGTCTCTCACCAAAGGCTTTCAAGGAAAATTGACAGCAGGAGCACGAGAGGGAAGGATTAAAAATAGAATTAAATCAATTTAAAAATTGGTTAAGAAATAGAAAGGAAGGATTAGAAATATAAGAAAAAAGCAAACGTCAGTTCCCATCATGAAGGAAGTCCCACAAGGATCTGTAGGGGCCTGTGCCATTAAAGAGTAAAGCTCATAAAAAAGGATGAAATAGTAAGATGATAAGGTTTTTTGACAATACCAAGTTATTCAGGATAGCAAAGAAAGGCTGACTGTCAAGAACTGCAGAAAGACTTTACAAGACTGAGCATTAAAGTGGCAGGTGTAATTTACCGCACACAAATGCAAAAGACCTTACAGTGGGCAAAGACAATCCCAGCTTCACATATAAAACAATGGGAACTAGCTCAACAGTTATTGCTGTAGAGGACAGGTTATGACAGACACTTTCCTGAAAATTCAGCTCAGTGATGTCACTTGTGCGCACTTGATGAGAATTAGTTACAGTTATAAAAGCAAATTCTCAGAGTTAGTAGGGAAGAAATAAGAGAACAAAACTAAGAACAATGTTATATTATTGTACAAATCCATGATCCACCTGCCTTTTTGGGTGCCGTATGCAGTTTCTTAACCAGTCCACTCATCTCAAAATGGATATGTTAGAACTGGAGATGGTTCAGGGCAAGATAAGAGGTATGACTGAAGGTCTGTGTAAAGAATTAAATAAAGCCATTCAGATTAACTGAGAAGGGTCTATACATTCCCCAAAAAAGGGGACTACAAAATCATGAGTGAGGGAGACAGCACAGATCAATTACCTGGTATTACTTGCCATGAAGGCATGAAGGGGTTATCAAATAAGCTAAAAGGAAGAAAGTATAAAATGTCTTCTCTCATGCTCTATTAATTATTATAATTAATAAGAAGACAGATTATATAATTAGTGTCATTATTAGAGTCCTAGCTATGAATCAGTGTACCTCAAAGTGTATGAAAACAGAAAAATAACTTCCTCCTTTTGTAAGATGGTAGTCTTCTCTCCGTATTTCTAGATGCTAAATACTCCACATCCCCACCATGCTAAAGGCTACTAGTCTTCATTTTATTGTGAAAATGGTTATCTTTAAAATGTTTTTAAAAGTTCTTCCTGAAGATTCAGAAACCTTTCCTACAGCTTTGGTTTCCTTTAATGTCTGAACTGATTTAAATGATAAGTTTTAAAGTCCTGAAATGAATTTAAATGAAAATTATAACCAAAATAGCAAGAATTATTGATTTCAATTGAAACTGTAGCCATATTTATCCAGTAAGTGTATGGTAATTTTACAGGATCATACTGAATTCATAACAAGTTATTGATCTGAACGCAGACAATTTATGCATTTGAAAGCTAATTGTCTACACATGTTTCATTGCTGCAACAGCAGTTAGCAAGACACTGATAAGAAATTCTTTGATATATCATACTGATAATACCTAGTGTTCAGGAAATTCTTTTGTCTTCATCCATGCTGTTGTAGGCTAGCAACTTTCAAGACATGTTTTAGCACTTGAGTGTCTCATGGGACCCTTGAGGGGTAGCACATGATAGAAGACAAGCTACTGTCATGTGGCTGTTGTTTACAAGGTCAGAGCTAGTCGCACGATAATATCAGAAGCTTGAATATCAGTGCATGCTAGAATCTGTGTATCCTTCTTCAGGATTCTAAATTGAACAGAAATTAAACAAAATATGTAGTTTAAACACTTTGCAACATCAGAACATGTGGAATATTGAAGTGGTCCCAAGCTTAGATATCCATCTAAGGGAATAGAAAGTATGCAAACATCTTTTTATTCCCTTGTGTGGTACTCTTCAAAACCACCAAAAGTGATTTTATTTTAAGTCCAAATTTACTGAGGTCACAATATGTCATCATAATAGTTTGATACTTCAAGTGATGGGGGAGGAGAGACACCTTCCTTGAGTTCAGCTGTGTTGTGTTCTTTCAATAGAATTTGGCAAGTATTTTGTAAAGCGAGGATAGGCTTAAGCATTTTCCCTCAATAAAATATTTTCTTTTTTAAGTGGTGTTAAGTGGCAGGTATTTCTATTACTTCTAAGATCTTGTGCAGCTGAAATGGAAGAGGAGTGCAAAAGGGACAAAGCTGCATATTACTTTCTGACCAGGGTGGTATATCAGACTGCTCAAGAATGAGTGAGAATATGCACAGAGTGGGTGAGGTGATTTGCCGATCATGGCTTTTAACAAGGTGGAGGAGGAAACAGACTTTTTTTTAATGTCAAAAACCCACACATAAATAATAAGCAAAAATTCAAGAATGCAGTTATAAGAACAATAGGGAAATTAACTGATAGTGCCTGTGGCTCCATGCTAATTGGAAAGATGTTTCAAATTGTGTGTGAAGATGGGTGCCCTTGCTGACAGCTTCCTACTGTGTTCATGCAAATAGAACTTGGTGCATCCTTAACCTGTAAACAGGATTGCCTTAAATCCACTTTCCATTTATTGTTTCCTAATGCTTGCCTGCCCCCAGATTTGTAGTTGACTCATAGGTTAATAACCTAGCTCGTTGATTAATAACCCAATACCAATGTTCTGTGAAATAAACACACTTTATTGCTTTATCAGACTCTTCTTTTTGATTGTCCTATTTTTAGGGTTCAGGTGGATTATTTTTTTTAGCTCTTTTTTAGCAGTGATTTTGAACATCATTGCTAAAATAAGGAACTTGTAATGTTTTACTGATAGTGCTTACTAAGCCATGCCTTTAAAGCCTTAGGAACTGTTGCTGAGTGCCAGTGGGAGCTGTAAGATGTCAGATCTAGTCTCTCCTGGCACTTTATTGAATCACATCATCTTTACAGCTCTCAAAACATGGGTTTGCACAACATGCTCTTAATATTCTATGAGTCAAGGATTTAAAACTTCTCAACACATCTCTGACACAACCAAGCTCAAAATGAAGGACCTGCTTCTACAAAATCTTCTCACCTTGCTCTACATAAACCTTCATCAAAGATTGGGACAGTCTGTATGTCTCTAAAGGTATTTGCTTGAGTAATGAGTAACATACTTCAGAATATACTTCAGTTTTATAGTTCTTGCATGTAAGGATCCACATTCATCTAAAATTATTCATGTCTCTTCTGTATTTTCAAGACCATTGCGAAATAGTCAGTCCATTTTTATAAGGAAGCCAAAAAACTAGATCACAAATGTATTTTCCCATTTTAAGGGAAACATTTTTAAACTGGTTTGCTTTTATTTACTGTGCATGTATTTTCTTCTTATACTCACTGATTATCTTCAGAATTATCCACTGGGCTGGCTAAACTCTGCTCCCAGTCCCCAGCCATGACATCAAAATGGACTATTTACTCCATAAACCCAAAAGTGTATGAGCCAAGTAAGCCCCAGGTTCTTCAAAATTATTCTGACATAAATCCTTATGAAAAAAACCCAAAACCTAAATCCCAATATGTGTTTTTGTTATCTTAGCAGAATAAGAGTTAACATAAAAACCACCTCATTCATGCCTCCAAAATTGTAAATTTGGAAGTTCAGCTGTCTTATCAGAAATCTGTTTTCGTTCATTTTACTGACATACATTAAAAAAAAAAAATCCACAAAAAAGCAGTAGTTGTGGGTACCTATAGATAACTGGAATGTCAGCCTTAATTGTTCTTTGTATTTCTTATTTCTTAAAAAAAATTATAAAGGACATTATAAAATGCATGGAAAAATTGTGTGTGTGTGTGTGTGTGTGTGTGTGTGTGTTTGTTTAAGGGAAAAAAGTCTCATCATAATATTTGCCTTTTATACATCTCATATAAACCCCAAAAGCTTGGGATGATTTTGGAAGTTTAAGTTTAAGATCTGCACCAGGCTATCTGGGATGAAAATGTCTGGGGAATGTGAGATACAACAAAGTACCAGCATTTCCACTGCCCATGTGTATGTCTGTGTTTATATACATTTGGCAACATTTGTAGCAAACGAGGTAAAAGTCAACTGTATTTGAAAAAAAAGGAGGAAAGATAAAAGCAAAGAGATCTCTTCTCAAAGATCTGAATCATCATAAAACACCATGAATTTTGCCACATGTTAAGGGGATTCATTAAATTACCCTGGAAAAAAAGCTGACATTCACTGTTTCAGTTAGCAGTGAAAGGTCAAACACAGACACTTTGGATCATATACTGATGCTGAAGTGCTGCTATCAGGGGGAATGAGGCCTCACCCATGTCAGCAGCATATCCAATGACAGGCACAAAATGCCAGCCCCAGTGACTGCAGTCAGGCACATTAGAAGATGTCTGGTGTCACCTTGCCTGGCTGACGATCTCTCTCATTTTCCAGAATGCAAAAAGTCTTGACTTCATTTACTTATAGCAAGAAAAAACTGAAAGCTGTGAGAGAACTACATGTCTTTTTAAGAGACAAAATGATGACATAAACAGGAAAATTGCCGTTGGTGGTAGGACAGACGTATTAGGCAGTTCCTGCTTGGCTTTCAACCACTGAGAAAGACTGGCTCTGGTGGCATGTCTCCATCTGAAAATCATGATGACACTCCTTTGCACAGAGCGCATGGGTCCACTCCCCTTCTCCCCACCCACTGCAAGGGATTTGGCACAAGAGAAAACGTTTCAGAGGGAGAACAGTTAAGCTTCAGCGATTGCCTAGACATGTTTGGGAAAGCAGCTAAACCTTCACTGAGGCTATGCAACTGGACAGGTCTATGCAGTTCCTTCATACACAGTCACTAACTTGGCTTTTTGTAGCCTGAGCAGTTTGGAGACAGTGAAGAATTCATCCCTGTTTCATTTGTTCTGTAAGAAGTAAGGCTATGCTTTAAAAAGAGATGAAATAAGCACATTTGGACAATCAAGTCTATATGCTTAGGTATTTTTACTGTAAATGAATATTACATGATTCTATCAGTTTGTGTCCAAATTCAGATATAGAATGGTCTTCTAGCTTGATCATTTTTCAGAAATTCTGCTCAGTAGTAAGCCTCTTCTGTAGTTTCTTGTTTCTTACTTAGCGATATCCTTTTACTGACATGTTTAGAAAGTGAAGTCAAAATAACAACAGCAATGCATAGAGAAAAAGTCCATTGAACCATAGATCAAGTTGTTGTCAAGAATATTTATTAATTTATATTCTGTAAGCAAAAGTTGTTCTCTTATGTTGACTGTGAAATAGATTATATTCTTGTACGTTCGTTTGTTCTGTTTTCCCCTTCTAGTGCTTTCATTTCAAAAACAATGGTAAACACTGTTGCTTAGCAACTTTAAATATTTCCTTTTTAAATTCAGTGTTTATAGTTTGAAATGTAATGTAAGTTCAGTGTATACTGTGTACTAAGTTATTGGAAAATAATTAGCTTCCTCTTTCTCAGACTAATTTCTCAGAAATACATTTTATGGGTTATTGTATCTGCTATTTGCCTAGGGAGAAGGAATTTGTCTAAACAATATTCATGTATAAAGGTTTTGTTAAAAAGGCAATTTATCATCTCATATATTGAACAATTAATTTTTCAGCAATTAACGCTTAAGTAAAATTTATTTTCCTTGATGTGTATAGAAAAATCTTAAATTAGTAGACTTCTGTAGTTTAAATGTACTCCATTCTAGCTTGTATCTCTCTAATGAGTACCCAATGATATAACCTGTTCATGCTGCATAGTGACATTTTGAAATTTTGGGGGGTTGTGTGTGAAATAATAGGCTAGGCCCTTAGTTTTTTTTCAGTTCCATGATATTGAAGTCAGAAGCCATTCATCTTGTTCTAGCAGAAGAAGTTGTCCCAACAGTTTTTGTCTGCTAATAAAATCAATCTGTTACTAGTGGCTAATAGGGATATATGACCATTAATATAAATAGGGATATGTGGTTATTTTGGCTATCTATCTTACTTAGAAGCTTCTTGCATATGTTCTGAAATTGTTTCTTGCAAAAGAAAGATTATATGCGGATGAATGTATATGCCTATTTTCAGGAATTAGAAGCCATGGATTCATTTAATTAATATCTTGTATATTGCCTAAAACTCAAAAATTAGCCATGCCTAATGCTCATTTTTAAATCCTTCATGGAAACAGACTTAGGTATCAAGATTCAAAATACAAACCAGCAGACATAGACTTTTCCTCCTCCCTAGTAAGTCACACTTATATTTTTGGGTTTTTAAAAAAATCTTTGCATTCCTTTTTAGGGAGAATGAGGTTTCTGCATTTTGATGGACTTGTAAGTAATTATTGTGGAGAGAACTGAGGCTTTCTGTGGAAGAAGAAATTTATGGAAGGTTGCTGCAGTGTGATGAAAAGGGGTTTCAGTATAGGAAGGTGAGAATGGATGAGGGAAACAAGGAAACACTTATTTAGGGCTTGTTAAAACTGGATGCTGTGATATTTTGGTATCTATATTGAAGAAAGGGGAAGAACAGTAGTTCATTAATACATAGTAGAGTGAAACTTCTGTGTAGGTGTTAATTACTGTATTTTGGGCATTTATAAACAAACCAAGTATTTCCCAAATAGCAAGAAGTTGGCAATAATTTTATAGGCAAAGATGAAAATGATTTCTTCCAGTTATTAAGTATCTTGAAAGGATATTCAGACAGAATTGAGTTGCTGGGCTTTTCATTGCTGAACTCCTCTTTGAAGAAAAGTAGATCTTCAGTTAACTACCTGGCAGAAGGGTAAAGTTTGGTAGATTATCCTTGCTCAACACCAGTAGTTTAACCCATGCATCATGGCACAGGTAATTCTGGAATTTCATATTCCCCAGGTTACAATCACTGATTATGTATGTTTTCCTCAAAAACTTTTCTTTTTTTTTTTAAGAGAAGAGGAAGATAGCTTTGTTGTTTTTTAATTAAAATTGGTAATTTTTACCAATATATTTTTGCTTTCATTTCCTTCTCACTTCAAAGGGTAGACCAATTTCTAAATAAATTAAGGGATAAGAAGCAAAAATGTTGTTAGTACATTCTTTAACCAGAAATTGCAGGCATGAAATAAATATGGATTGGAAATACTTTCTCTTTGAGTCATAAATTGTCTCTTAAAATTTGGTGACAATTACTGCCTAACAGTTGTACAATTCTGTGTGCAGTCATCCACTTCTTACTGATGCTAGAATCTATTAAAAGGAATAAAATTGTGGAAGATAGCATTCTTGATTTAGAAAACAGACTAAGAAATTGCAGAAAGCTGAGTTGCAATATCCTCCATGCCTTGTTAAGTTGCCTAACAAAAATGCTATGCAGAAGCCCAATTAGAACAAAACAAAACAAAACAAAACAAAGACAAAAAAACCCCAACAAAAACCAAAACCACATTATTTATTTTAGTTTCAACTTACACAGTTTGTCTCAGGCACATACATGAAAAAATTTCAAATCACAGTGTTTTCTGAGCTGGTTAACAGCTAGATTTGATCAAATAACACAAAAAAATACTATTATCAGCTGGGATCGTAATTTCCAGAGCTAATGACAAACTATACAAGCATTTTGAAGCTTAGGATATTTTCACTTGGCAACTTTTTCAGTAACTTTTTGAAAACCAGTACTTTCTTTTCTGCAGCACGTTTGTTTCATACCAAACTCTCTACAGTCTGATGTCTGTTTGCAATATAATTTTGTATGGTTTGCCATTAGCTCTCTGTAGATATTTCGCATAGGTCAAGAAAAGCCATTTGCCTAAGAAAAAAAGGCAGCTTTTGATTCAGGATAAGATCTCAAAAAGTGCCTAAAGCTACAATGAGAATTAATCTTGCACTCTCTCTTAAGCCATGAACATCATGAATATCATCACTAACCATCTCACTCAGATGGCCTAGCAGCCCCTGTCATCCTTGTGGTTCTGCTTCACAACTTTCCATGAGCCTGAAGCAGTTGCTTGGTTGCACACCTGCATGCACCTTTCTTCTTCTGGATGCATTTTGCTAAGCTCAGGTGTTCCCCCTAAAGAACATTTACAGCAGTTCTAGAGTATGTGCATCCTTATTCTTCAGCTTAGCTGCATTAATTTTTCTTGTCTTCTACCTGAAAGAAAAAAACAGAGAATGCAAAAATACTTTTTTGTATAGGCTATTAATTTTACAATGCAAGAGAACTTAAAATATTATTTACTTAAATTATTATTTACCCCCAGTATCAATACAGGCTGGGGGAAGAAAGGATTGAGAGCAGCCGCTCTGGTGAGACCTCACCTGGAGTACTGCGTCCAGCTCTGGAGCCCTCAGCACAAGAAGGACATGGAACTGTTGGAACGGGTCCAGAGGAGGGCTACAAAAATGATCCGAGGGCTGGAGCACCTCTCCTATGAGGACAGGCTGAGAGAGTTGGGCTTGTTCAGTCTGGAGAAAAGGAGGCTACGGGGAGACCTGATTGCGGCCTTCCAGTACCTAAAGGGGGCCTATAGGAAAGATGGGGAACGTCTTTTTAGTAGGGCCAGCTGTGTTAGGACAAGGGGAAATGGTTTTAAACTAGAACAGGGTAGGTTCAGGCTAGAGGTAAGGAAGAAATTTTTTACAATGAGGGTGGTAAAACACTGGAACAGGTTGCCCAGAGAGGTAGTGGAGGCCCCATCCCTGGGAACATTCAAGGCCAGGTTGGATGGGGCTCTGAGCAACCTGATCTAGTTAGCAGTGTCCCTGCTCACTGCAGGGGGGTTGGACTAGATGACCACTAGTGGTCCCTTCCAACCCTAAACATTCTATGATTCTATGATTCTATGATTCTATGTTAAAATTGTTTCTTGAGAAATGCAGAATGGGATATAAATTTGGTATGACAAGTTGGCGTAGAAGAGGAAGGTTAGCTCATGCAGCTTTTGCTGATGGAGGAAGACATGAAAGATGACTCTAAATGTTCATACAGAAACTTCCTGATTTAACGACTTCTATGAGTAAACAACTGACATCTTTTCAAAACTTAGCTTTGTAATGTGATTATCTGAAATTTGGTAACCTCACTAAAGTACTTCTATTGGTGTTGTAGAGAAGGTGAATTTCTGTTTTAGAGGTCCTCCAATAAACTTTTGCCATCACTTCCCAGGATTTTGGAGTACTGACCAGATGACCACCAGCACTAGTTTGTCCCTGCGGAGTGGCTGCATGTTAGGCATTTTACATCATCAGCTCCTGTTCCCGCTGATTTCAGTAAGTTCTGGCTCAAACATGGATAGCTGAAGTTCAGATCAGATTGCTGTTGGGCTAACCCTTACAAACGCACAAGCACACTGTAATGGATATATGTCAGACCATTAAGCTCTGTCATCATGAAAAAAGCCATTACACATCTGAAATTTCTCCAATGTGAGAGGCCCTCACTTCTGGAGCACAGCACCCCTGCTCCAACAAATTTCAGAAAATCAGTAGCAGTTGGTGCGGCTGGAGTCATGATTCAGGAGGACAACGGATAAAAGGCACTCCATGCTGGGACTGGAGTACATACCCTGCCAAAGGCTCCACATCCCCTAAGCGACCCAATCATAGAGTGGGACAGCAGGAGACCATACAGTGTCAGGAGGCAGAAAGAAACCACAAGGTGGGCCATGCTGGCTTCCACCTTACTGAGGGAGAACTGAGCCACTGACTGGGACCCCCAGCTAAGATACAAGAAATTGAGAGGGAAAAGGGTAGGGTAGACACATCTGTCTAAGTGCTGGTGTTCTTTTCCTTGCTACCCGAACAAGTGACTGGAGGTTTGTGGTGGCTGGCAAATAATTAAGTAGAATGACATTCCCCAACTCTTCTGACCATGACATACAGCCCCATTATTTCCTCCCCCTCCATTTTCCCTGTATTTTTCTGCTTGTCTTTCTTCTGACTGAGTTCATATTTACTTGTAGTGAGGTAAAAGTGTATCCCTACAAAATGCTGAGTGTTGTACAAAAGAAAAATCATAGTCAGTGAATATTCATTCATGATGGTTGCTTTTCATATATGCAGGTTACCTTACATAATTTTTAAAACTCAGGTCTTTCTCCAAGAGATTTTAGAGAAACAGCACATTTTAAATTGGTATTTTTCTCTTCTTGTTGTTTTAAAAATATAACTGGTTTACACACTCTCCAGAGAAATATTGTTACAAACCAGAGTTCAAGCATGGTAGAAACAAATTTCAGGAAAGAGTTTAGAAGATGTGTTTTCTCTCAGTTGTTTCATGTCTTTCTGCCTGTTTCCCCCAACCCACCAGTCTTGAAACACTTTCCCTTCCATACTCAAAACAATTTCACATTTAAAAATACCACTTTATATTTCTAAGGCTAAAATTACATTTTTCTTCATATTAAACTTTAATTTTCAAATTATCTGTTCACAAAACCTTTGCTTGGTTGTTTTTTTTTTTAATCACATTTCAGTTCAGGAGCATTTTCACAATCTGAAGCTTGTGATATGACAAAAACATTGCTTAAATAATAACAGAACCACTGTATTTCACAACTATTGAGATAACATTCTAAGAAAGAAGACAGAAAACCAGACAATGAGAAAAGAAGCACGCATTTAACACAGCATGAAAATAAGATGTGATTAAAATTAAGCTAGTTTTCCACCAGAAATAACAGGATATAAATACCCAAATAGTTGCTTATCACTTTATGTGCATTAATATATTTTTTTAGTTTCCAATGATGATAGGATAATATTGCTAAAAGAGACATACTGTAGCAGAAGAAAGGGCTTACAGAACATCTACAACATAGAGCTCCCAGAAAGGAAGCAGACGCAGCAACTGAGAGAACATTTGTGCTTACTCAGCTTGAACATGTGTTCAAGGAACATTTGCAGCCATATTAGAAGGGACTGAATACTTAACTTCAGATTCAGATCACATGCAATAATCTTCTAAAACCATCTATCTCAGAACACCAACAAATAAAGAAGATAAAATTAAAGACTTATGATGAACAGGACAACTAAAAGAAAAAGAGTGAAACTTTACACATTCACAATTTGTGGAAAATTTAAGTTCTGAGGTAGTCATCTAAGAAAATTATTGTTTTAAAACCAAACTTAAATTTCTTTGAATGATAAAATATTTTCTTAAAATATGCCTCCACAGCAATATTTTCTGCAAATATTCAGACTCTATCCTGAAGTACATTTGTTGTTCTATTTCAGTTTGGTTTTATTTAAATCTTCTATGCTTTTAGATCTTTTGCTATTGGAAACCCTGGACAATGGTTTTATGACTTTTACTGGGTTTCCCTTCATTCACTTGTGGTACCAAAACCTAGTTTTAGTCATGCAATAATTACAAAAAGATCATTTAAATGTGTTATAAAATGAAATGCTTCACTTAATCAGGGTTATAGAGTCTGGTGCAAGACCTATCATTTGGACTGCATTTCAGCATTTATTACTGAGCTTCAAAACCAGAAGTTATGTATGGAAATTGTGCCTTTAAATGTTCTGCTACCTTGCCACTGCTTCCCATCACCTTTCCTTAGAATCATAGAATAATTTGATTGGAAAAGACCTTTAAGATCACGGAGTCCAAACGTACCTGTCCACTACTAAACCATGTCTCTAAGCACCTCGTCTTTACATCCTTTAAATACCTCCAGGGATGGGGACTCAACCACTTCCCTGGACAGCCTGTTCCAGTGCCTGACAACCCTTTCAGTGAAGAAATTTTTCCTAATGTTCAGTCTAAACCTCCCCTGGCACAATTTGAGGCCATTTCCTCTCGTCCTATCTCTTGTTACTTGTTAGACGTTGTCTTCCACTTCTCTCCACTACGGAATCTTTAATGCATTGTAAAATGAGATTTGCAAAATAATAAAAATTCTTGTCCCTTTTAACCATAGCATCAATGACAATTTAGCCCATGTGTCTTTTATTGAGTTGATTAAGTATCAAGCTGTACCAGAAACTGTTTACACGGTATAGGCACTCAAAGTATTTCTCACCACCTGGACATCCTGGTTCCAAAAAACTGCAGATCCCTGAAGGCAGCAGCTCTTCCACTTAAAACTCATGTGGTACTTACGAAATCTTCTGTTTATTGAAATCTTCTATTTAAAATTATTTGATGCAAACCATTATTGCTTATTCATTGTCCCATGCTTATGTTTGCCCGTTGCTTCTTTAGCAAAGTGATGGAAAATATTGCCTAGAGACCCTTTGTACCTCCCAGTAAAGCTCCAGTTCCTCAGAATATTCTACTTAAGTTTCTCATCTTTCCTTCTATTTCAATCATTAGATGGAAGAGAGTCCATCTGTAGTTAATATTTTACATTTGTGAGAGAAAAAAATCCATAAAATAAAAATATACAGGTTTTTCCAAGTTTGCCACCTTCCCTAACAGTTTCAAATGAGCATTCATTATGAAAAAACTTTAGAAATAGCCAGAGAAAACTGGGATCAAAAAGTAATGCTACATTAATTTGTAGTCTCTGTTCTAGTCCCTGTTTAATTTCATGCTTAAAAAAACAACCAACCAACCAACCAAACCAAACCTTGAAATTTTGAATGCAAAATAGTCTTCAGAATGAAAAGTTTTCTTCTCAATGTGGTCAATAATATGCTGCAGCCATTTTGATACTTTTTTTTTTCCAAAATTAGACTTGTCTTGTAAGCTATTTAATTTTGTGCAAATCTCATTTTTCTGACTAAAAACACCTTTCTGAATTAAAAAAAAAGAGGCATTCCATAATGTATCAATCTTTATTTTATCTTCCTTCAGTATTGCTACTTGTGAGATACATGTTCTGCCTTTCTTCCTGCAAGCTTCTTCTTGCACCTATCTTGTAGAGTTCATGGATGTTTTTTTTTCCCTTCCGACTCCTGCTTCCTTCATAATGTCATTAATGTGTCTATGAAGCAATTTACATTCTTTTGAATTCTGGAAAGATAAAGCTGTAACTACTCTGCTTTCATTTTAGATTTGATTTTTTTTCAGGTGGTACTCTAATCTGTGGAGTGTTAAGTGTCACAGCAGATAAGCTAAGTTGTAAATTGAATTTTTTCTTATCCATATATTTATCTTCCAGCATTTCCTTTTTCATTGGGTCCTGCAGAAACATACATTTAATTCTTCCCACTCATTCATCAGTGTTAGTTCATCATTCAGATGAATCAGAAGTCTGCTCCTAGAAAGGAAAAATGCATGTCGTGTTTTATGAAAAAGTAAGCCCTTTAAGTTTAGATCCTTTTTATTGCAGCTGAAGGGAAAGATGTTTGCTCTGAACAAAAAGGAAAAATAATGATGAAGTCTTTATGAGAAAATGAAACACCTACTGGGAATTAAATGACAGTCAGTAGAAAGGCTTCTTCTGTGAAGCTGTTGTATCTCCTCCCAAGAGGCTGAAATCGTCTTATTTGGCTTCCGGGAGGTACCACACAGAATCATTTCTGCCTTGAGAGAAAAATACCCATTAATTTGAAATGATTTAATGTTGAATTTTTCGTACCCTCAATGATAAAAGCTAGAACAATTCTCCCTGCAGGCTAACAACATATGCAAGTATCATTTCTGTGTGGTTTCAAAATATGTGCCCATGCCTCTGTGTGTGCGGTATGTACAGAGAATAGAAGCTACAATAAAATACAAGTTCAGCTTTTTAAGTACTGGTAGCTGTCATCATCCTATAGGTTCTAATTATTGGAAAACCTGATCTGATATTTTAAGATAACGTCAAGCACTCTTAACTGGACAAATCAGGAAACTTTCTAATTGAAAAAAAATAATTATGAAAGGTAGAAGAAATTTCAGGAGCTGAACGGCATCATTTTCTAAGGCAACAGAGTGAAAAACAACTGAGTGCCCAGAATGCTCTGCTAATATGTGATATAGCAATTATGTGTTTCTCACCTTCTCTAAGATCTTTGCTTTCAAACATAAAGCCATACAGAAGGATTTGACAGTCTACAGACCCTTCCTCTGACTGTCTCTTTGATGATGCTCTAAACAGTACAGGTCATGGCTATAGACATCTGATATTAGGTGTCTTTCAGTATCATCTGTCCAGTGTGGAGAGATAAGGGCTGAATAATATCCATGAGTTACGAACAAACACCCATCAGACCATACTTACTCATTTCTAAAGGTATGAGGAGACTAGACTTCCATAAAAGACAGTATTATTCTTCCTTCACAGTATGCAGTAAATACCCACGTTAGGACATTGTCGTTAAAACCTCTGTGTCCTCCCTTCCTCCCCTTCTCTAAAGTTTTGGCTAAGGCAGTCTTTCAGTTAAATTCGACCAGTTGTGATTATGATGCATTCCATGTAAACCACGTGCAGCACAGTAACAGGAAAGAATTTAATTTCTCAGAATAAGTTACTCATTATTAGTAGAACGGCTGCAAGAAATGGTGCAAGCTGGCAGGCTGCCTTAATAAGCTTACAAGCTGTTTGGCGACCTTGGTGTTGCCCCCCGATTTGCCACCACTGCTTCTCGTGCTCTTCAATACCAATGATACTCACTACAGTCGTCCTTTTTCAGCAGTTGCCAGTTTGGTTTCATTAAACCAGCAACTCAAAACCATTTCCTAATAATCAAAGAACAAGTGAATGTTGGTCACTATAAACTGCAGCTTATCCCATCTAGGATTCATCAAAATCGGGAAAGACTAAATGCACTGGGTTTTCCCTTCTCAGATTTATTTGCTATTTCAGAGCTTACAGAATACACTGTATTGTCACTTGCAGGCCTGCACAGCATTCAAAGGCAGTCAATTGAATTTGTACTCAGTATAATTTGATTGCTACCGTGATAACATAAATCACATGGAATTTCTTCTGCTTCCTGATTCAATGAAAGTATCTTAGATTTTGTTGTGAAAACGCTCTCTTTATGTGCATAGTTACTTTTTATTCCTTCCTTTAAAAATTTGTTGGTTTAGGAACATTTTTCTTAGTAAATTCATTTCCTTGGATATTTTCAGAAAAAAAACAAAAAAAAAAGGAAGCAATGAACACAACAAAGCTATTTGAACTTTACATCTGAAGTAACATGAAAGCAAAATATTTTAGCTAAAATTTCCCAAGGTTACTGGTAACATACACAGTATATATTAAAGAATTAGGAAAAGATGAAAAAAATTTATCTCCCAAAGTCTCTGTGTATGTGCATGTGCATGCATGCATATGTTTTGAATATGAAAATATTTGAAGGATAGCCAGAGAATAGGTAATAATTATTCTTCGTGTATCACTGTAGTACGGTATATGATTAATTAGTTTGTTTCTGGCATTTTTCTTAGAGGATAACAAATGCGTCCACATAACATGAAATTTAGGAATGTTTTCTTACATGTGAATGTTCAAATACTAGGGTTTTTGTTTGGAATTACATTCGGATTGCTGATCTATTCTGGAAAGTCTTTTTTTCTGTTAAGTACTTTGATCGTAACAGCATAAAATTCCCTGTCAATAAGGATTTGAGAGACTTTTACGCCTTAGGATCATACAATAATTTGGGTTGTAAGGGACCTCCTTTTGACTGTTGCCATGCTCTGGTCTTTCCTCAGCCTGTGACTTTACTCTGTGTGATTACCTCTTTCTGCATGCATTGGCTTTCTCGCACTCTTCAGCTTGAAGTCTTGTTTCTCACCTTCTTAATTTCAAACACCAGAAACTTGGGTTTCTTATGGTTCAGAGTTTGTTCCGTCTTTGCAAGATTTTTTTATTCCAAAAGTACTCCCACAAAAAGATTAATCTCAGTATCTTTTCATATACCATTGTGATGGGTTGACAAAAAGATTTATTCTCTACTTCCCATCAGCAGGTGATGTCCAACCACTTCCTAGGAGTTAGGAACTCAGACGTTCCTACACGTAGTGGTTGCTTCAAAAGTCAAATGTCTCAATAATGAATGTCCCCCCTCCTCCTTTTTTCTCTTAGCTTTTACTGCTGAGCACAACATCATATGTTACGGAATATCCCTTTGGTCAGTTTGGGTCAGGTCTCCTGGCTGTGACCCCTACCAACCTCTTGCCCATCCCCAGCCCACTGGCCTTCTGTGTGGAGGGGAGAGAGTTAGAGAGGCAGCCTTGATGCTGTGGGAGCACTGCTCAGCAGTAGCCAAAACATTGGTGTGCTGTCAACACCATTTTAGCTACAAATACAAAGCATAGCGCTATGAGGGATGCTATGGGGAAAGTTAACTCCATCCCAGCCAGACCCAATACAGCCATGTTCTCAAAGAAAAACTTAAATCTTACCTTTCTGCCTCCATACTGACTATATGGTTAGGTCTGGAACATTTCTTGTATGTCTGATACAGATTTTTTTGGGCTCCAATTTTAAACCTGACAAACCTAAGTTTTGTTGAGAACCTCTCTCCTCCTTATACTCTAGGCATTTATGCAGCCTGTAGCCATCAGCTCATCCTCATACAACTTCTAAAGCCTATTCAGATAACTTGGAAGGTCTACCACTTTTGTATTTTTTATGGAAATCACTGTGTAGTCCTTGCTCAAGTCTCTTTGCTCAAGCAGCTGCTACTTCCATTTGACTGTAATCTCTTCTTTCAGAGGTGTATCTTTGATCCATAATCTTGGGCTGGACACAGCACTGGAATAATTTTCCCTTGAAGAAGATAGCATCCTTCAAGATTAAAGTGAGATTCTTGAGGGAATGATTGTTCAGTGATATCTGCAAACCTGTGGTGAATAAGCATTTCCATTTCCCTGAACTCCTTCAAGTCAGTAACCTTGGTCTCAAAGCAGAGATGTTTACCTCAAAGGATCATGAGCAACCTACACCCTTTACAAGTACATAGCATTCCCTTTCTCAACCAGTAATACATAGGATACTTGATTCAGTTAACTTGGAAATCTATTCTCTTGAAGGCTTTCTAAGTGGTCATTTTACCTATTTCACATGAAGAGTGATTACTTTAGCTAACCTAAAGTAGCCAGTTGATCTAGCTGACTTTTCTTGGTAAATTTGTCTCTCAGGTTAGGGAAGGAAAGTCTTTTGGACTTCATTCTCATGATGTTGCTCTGTTCACTCCATGTTAAAAATCCCTTTTCAGCTCATTAAGTTCCAGGCTTTGTTTATTGCTGATCTTCACCTGACCAAGATGGTATTGGTCTGCTTCAATGCTATATTTATGACAATATAGGTGGACAATGTGAGGTTTGGTCCACACATCAGCAAGATTCTTTCTTCACTGTTTTGCCCAGCCCTCCATCATTGTGGATTTATAACACCTTGGAACTTTTTTAGGGTTCCTTAGTAACAGGTCAAGTCCTCAGGTACAATGGTGATCATAATTCTCAACATACTGAAGATTTACAACTTGCCTTTTCAGCTTCTCTGTGCAAGGCACAGAGGTTCTATGTGCAACCTCTCCTCAGCTTAGTTTATACTAAAAAATTTGTTAGTGTTTTAATCTGGTATCTTACATCTTTAATGAGTAGTTTTGCTTGAAGTTAGAGAATTTAATTTGTAGCTCAACATTTTTGAGACTAGATTAGATCCTTCTTTGATAAGGAAGCTTTAAAGAAATTAATGAGATTGTGAACTTCCTTTTTGTCCCTAACTTCACTTTGCAAGGAAACACCCCAAGTCCTACATTCCCACAGTTGAAATTACATTATGGAATAAGATGGACTACTTTTATTTAGAACAACAATGGACTATGAACAATAAAGCAGAATCATTTGTCTGCTCTCTGCCTCCTCCCATCTGCCTCAGAAACTTCATGAAAATTTCTGCCCTGCTGTCATCCCAAGGGTGCCAAAGTGGAGCACCTGCATAAGTGCCCTGTGAAGTCAGTCTAGCCAGCTAGATGAACTGAGTCATTTGGTTTGGGGAATCTGCTTTGGCATCAAGTGAAAGCTAAGTCAATAATATACTCTTATGAGGTGATCCCAGGAGAATTCCTCATTTTTGATATTCTAGATGCCTAACATGTCACACCTCTGTGTTCTGCCCAGGCAGTCACAAGCGGTTAGAGACCAATTCCCCTGAATATTTAAATATACAAGAAAAGGTCATTAAAGCCACTTGGCTAAAGCAAATCTTCAAAACCCATGAAATCCTTCTTCTAACTGTACAATCTTGACATACGTAGGTACTCAATTTGAAGTGTACATTGCCCCTGCCTCAAGACAGCAAGATCACATGGTGGAAGTCTTGAGAATGTCTTTTTCTCTTCTTGTCTGTGATTGTCTGTGTTGCTTGCCTTTTTACAAATTTAATAATTTTATTTTTAACACTGTAACAAGCCTGTTGACGAATATGGTATTGTAACATTTTAAAAAAGTTTTTATTCAAAGAGGTAATCATACACATTTGATGTTCTCAAGACACACCACAAAGGGCAGCGCTGTTATTTCTGTCACACTTGATGGAAAATAGAAAAGCACTAGGACTTTCAGTTCTCCAACACTCACCAAAACCTTACCAGAATGGGCATCTTGCCCATCACTACAAATCTAGTAGAACTAGGCAATTATATCAGCAAAGGTATTGGTACCTTTATTCTTGATAGTATTCAATATAAATACGAGCCCTTCCAAGGCAGAAGCTGGTTTTTCACAGTACAAAAATCAGCTCCTGCTATTGTTTTTGATGACATGGTCTATTGTGATATGGTATGCTGACAGTGATGCAGAATTGGGTCTAACATTTCATCAGTAGTCAAATTTTGCTATAATACAGTGTGTGTAAGGAAGCCAAAGGGGACTTCAAAGAAATACTCTGAGTTTTTGAAGATTGTTCTTTAAGATCTGTTTTTTTGGGAGATCAAGTCTCCAAAATCTTTTCCTCTCCGAGTAAGGCTTATTACATTGTGCCTTCCCATTTTCAATGGGAACCAAAGCAAATAAAATGAAATAACAACTCAACAGTAACATGCAGTCCTTTCATTTTACCAGTGCAAACATGGCCCTGTGTATATAGGTATTTTAGATTTACACTGCTATACCAGAATGTATGAATTGAAACTCTCAGCAGAGATTAGCTTGAAGTGAGAAACTTTTTTTTAATAAGGAAGACTTTTTATGATAGTGGCTGCTTGAGGAAGAATAATCTTTTTCAGCAATTCAGACACAATAGAAAAATTTGTTACAGATCCTGATTTTTTGATTGTATTTCTTTCATTTGCTTGAACAGTTCACATGCTTCTGTTTTCAGGAGCATGGCAGAATACATTAGGTCTACACTTCCCTTATTTTAGAAAGCCATGTTTAACAATTAAATGAAAATGCTGAACTAATTTGAAGACCATACTGTTTCTTATCCGCAACCTGCAACAGTCACGTCTGTCCATCAGTTGTGGCTAACGCCCTCAGCAGACTGACAAACTTTTGTACATGAATAAGCTTTAATGATCTAAAAAGGTTTTTTGAGCAAAACTACCACAAAGAAAGCTGGGAAGGCTGATCTTTCTTAGCCTGTTTCTCTGTCTCTCCAAAGTGTTTGTATTCATACTGTGAAAGCAATGCACTTGGAAGAGTATTGACCCCGCAGTTGTTTCAGCTGTTCACATTCCAGATTCAGATGCTACGATGGTGCTTGAGATTAATGTGTCCATTTTATGAATACATTTTTTTTAAATAAAGTTTTCTCACACAATTTCTTTTCAGCAGTTTTATGGTTACAGCTTATATTCATGTATTTTAACCATAGTATCTTATTAAATAGCAGCGTTTGTAAAACTGAGCTTTATTTTAAGATATGCATTCATTAAAAGTTACGCATTCATGCATAATTTGCATTATAGGTGAAGTCTCAGTAACAAGATACCATGTCTAATGTCAAATACCACTACTTTACTACGATCACCAATGGCTCATCCACCTTCTAGATATTGCCAATTCAGGCTTTGTCTTAAATTTGCAGATTCTTTCTGAACAGCATTTCACTAATATTGTGGTTAAGGTTGTCCTGTGGACTTTTCCTGGTTTAGCAGGTGTGCTTTTTTTAATGAACCAGGAAATTTTGCAATGACAAGGAAAGGAACAGAAGCAGCTGAGGAATGGCAATAGATGACCTCTGAGACTAATGCAGGAGTATCTTCATTAAAAGAAAGTACTATCAACCCTAGAACTGGAGCTCCTCACTTTTTCAGCTCAATACTGAAAGATTCAAATAAACAGACAACGTGGTTCTCTTTATGGTAAAAAATGTGAATAGAGGAAGGAATACAGGATAGTTCTGAGCTAAAAAAAAAGTCTGCTCATTTGTGTAGTGAAATGACAGGTTTAACCTGGAGATAAAACCTTGGTCATGTAATGTCTAACTTATAAAAAATAAACCCTACAACTGTGAATAGTACAGGCATCAGGGCCAAGAAAGTTCTGGAGAAGACATAATAGCATTCCTGAGTCATGAAAAAGAAGAAATCTAGCATCATTGAAACCTTTTTTTCTTGGTCTCTGCTACAAATAAATGCAATAAAGTATCTCGAGTGTATTAAAGTATCTATTCATACACACCTGATCTAGAGGAACAACACTTGCAGAAATGTGCCTTATACTCCTAGGTATGAAGTAGTGGCTTTTAGAAGGTCACAAATTCTTGTGAAAAATTAATTCCTTCTCATACTATAACAGGGAATGTCTTTGCCAGAAGTAAGCTATGGTAATAGAGATTTCTAGAACAATGCAATTTACTTACTGATAGGGAAAATAAGGATTTTCTTTTATCGGAATGATTAGAGAAGTCCTCATAGACCTGCATCACTGGAGAAACTTTGTAGAACCTACTTTTATCTTTAATTCTGAAGACAGAATTTGTCTTTTTGTCTTTCAGGCGAGATCATAAAATAATCACTGAAATGTTCCAGAACAGTAGTGGAAAACTTTCACATCCACAACCATAAATGAATACACTGAGGCGTAACAGAGATGGTTCTGAGATAGAAAGATGATCTTGTCATAGGTGAAAGGAAGTAGAGTCTAAGGAGGAAGAAGTACTGACTGGCAGAAGAAAATCATGTAAAGAATAATGAAAGCTTAAAAAGACCTTCAGTTTAACCAGCAGGAAATCTTTTTCACCAGATGGGTAATGCAGTACCACAACAGTTTGCCCAGAGAGGCTGCAGATTCTCTGTTGTTGGTTTTTAAGACTCAGCTAGACAAAGCCATGACCTGATGCAGTGTTGGTGTAGTCCCTTTCTGAGTTGAACTTAATGACCTCCAAAATTCACTTCAAACTACTACTTCTATGAGTTCATGAAAAAATAAGAATGTGGATTATTTGAAAAGAGGGCAGATAATAGGAGCCAGAGGGGAGTGAATGATAAAATAATATGGAGAATTGGTAAGATTGGTAGGGTACTCAGAGATTTAAGATTTGCCTTCTCAGTCCCTAATCCTTCACCAAAATGAAATTGTCATGATTCTAGGTGTGGCTACAATCCTTTAGCTCTTTTTCAGAATAGATAAAAGCAGCTTGTACTCCCATATGGCTAGAACCAAACTTTCAACCTCATCATAAAATTCATTTAAGAAATGGACTAAGAGTAGTAAAAACATTCAGGAAAAAAAATTGCTGAAGATCAAAAAATATTCTTGGGTATTTGAATTTATATAATTTCAATTCCACCAGATGTTTAAGCATGCAATATAACAACAGGAATATGCCTAGCCAACAGTTTCTATTTCCTATAGGGCTGGGCTTTATAGCAAAGAGTTCTGTTTGGAAAACCTTTAATTCTTATTTAACACATCCCTTACATCAGGATTGGACCATTGCTGTGCTTCTTCTTGTGGAGGAAAATAAACACAGTAGGGTTCACTACTCTTGAGTGTCAGGGGACAGGCTGATGTTTACACTGTCAACCAGATAGAAAATTCTTAGCAAAAACAATGTTGGAAAATGCCCTGGTTCTGTCCATTGTAAAGAAGATGTTACATTATATGGAGTTTGCTATTCAGCAAACCCTTAAACTAAAAGAAGAATAGTACTAATCTGTTATTAATAGGTCGAAAATAAAGATTATTATGTGGTACTCTTGGAAGCACTAGAGTCCAAACATCTAAAATTAATCAACATCATAACTTTTTATGTTTTTATATGGGTAGTAATAACATAGGAATTGCCTAATAAAATGCTACTTTAGAGAAATAAATAAAATTAACCAAAATTGTTTTGGAAGATTAATAATACTCTAAATTTAATTGGCTAGTTGATAATATTTTTTCAAATATTTGGGAAAGCTTATTTTAAGGAATATGTTGAAATCTTAAATACTACATTTAAGAATTCTTAGGTTTATATTTTAATTAAATACTTGAGCATTTTGTAAACTAAGATCTGATCACTAAGTCACTAATCTAGACTGATTATGTCTTCATTTTTTGTACAGAAATTTGAAACAAAACTTTCAAGCTTAGATTTAGAATATAGCAAATATGTCACAGTAGCTCAACTTTATATAGTTTTCCTCATACAAAGCATTTTATATTTATCCTTAATTATTGCAGAATTTTTAATTGGGCTATGTACAGTATCTATAAGCTTTATCATCTGTTAGTGAAATTTAACAACTTCAGGTCATTAACGTTGTAAGCAATTGTTCATTATGGAGCATGAAGCATACCAAAAAAGGGAATAGAAATATAGAATACCACATCCTCTAATAGAGTATAACAGAGCAGAGAGACAATTAAATCGATTTAAATGTAGCAAAACAGAAAATAAAAGACACCAAAAGAAAGAAGGAAGATGTCATAATTATCTATTATGGAATTATGAAATATTGCTAACTTGTCACTTATAAGTTTTCCTTGTGTGAAAGTAACAGAACAGAATTTACCAACCTTTTAGCTTCTTTTAAACTACATTCCTTAAAGATAAATGAGTAGAAAAGACTCTAAAGAAGAGGGATCAGAGATTTAGCAAATATGATCTACAAGAAATTAAGCATGTCTATCAATATGTGAAAAATTGTTTTAAAGAAAATGGTAGTAGTTTACTAGTGTGTAATGCACACATACTAGGATGCTGCAGAAAGCTCTGGGGAAGGGAAAATACTACAGTGAGCTGTCTCTGGAGGACTTTTCAGAACAGATGAGACAAATATCTAGGTTGTATATCCCAGCTGATCATAGGGGTTTGATTTGGATAACCCTGAAATCTAAATAGGAAGTAGAATTTATTTTTATGAACCAAGTATGAGTTATTTCTAAGCATCATCACTACTATTTAGATATTTAGATTTGTAGTAGATTTTTTTTTTAATTTAGTTATTCTGTCTGTGTCTTCAATGTAGTGAGGCCTTAAAGGCTATTACTTTTAAGATATTTGCATCTATGCTTTTGAACAAAGTTCATAAACAAGTAATTCAAAATATAATAATGTAAAATAACTGGTCATCATACTAAAGTTGTTCAACACTCTCTTGAAAGCCAAGGAGGGGAGTGTGTGTGTGTGTATGACTGAGATTTCATCACCTTGTGTTTATACTTACTTTCAAACTGAGAAAACTGAACAAACCAATATTATGCAAACTATCTTCATGCTCAGCCTTTTCTGTGCTACAGACTTTTTCTCAAATATTCTAAAAAGGGCACTTGTCAGTGTGATTGTTCACATTTTTCTTCTCATTTTATGCAACCAAAGAATGTTAGTCATTAAGCTCAGTTCTCAAGTGGCATACTTCAGATTGTAACTTCCACAAATTGGATGGGGATGTTGGATGTGAAATGAATAGAATGTGAGAGCTATTAATTTTAATGAAGAATTTTTAAAGTCCCATGGATGTCTTCCCTTATTAACATCCTACTCAAACTTTAACTTTTACTAAAATATTTTTTTTTTTATATTGACACTAATAGTAGACAACATCAAAGTGGAAAACACTTTTTTGTCACTCTATCATTAATTTAACAAGTGCATAAGTTTTGCTTTACTAATCACTTCTCCACATGTTAAATAGCACTGTGACTTCAAATTACTAAACTGATGTAGAACAATGCTATTCACACTATGATATTTGGCTCTTCAGTCATTGAATCTCTATGGGAGAAGTAAGTTTCTGTATGCATATGATGAATTCTCTTACAAAGAATTAAGAATAAAAGCTGGACATATAAAGGTATTTACATGTTCTGTTATCAATGGAGTATGAACAAGCACACTTTTTAAAAAATGCAAATGATTCTATGAATGTGTAGACTTAGTCTAGTTATGCTAAAACCTCAAGTTCCCATTTCTTAATGACAGAATTGAGTCTGAGAGCATTATTAAATGGCACCAGAATATGGCAAAAGGAATTAAAACTGTCAAATACATATAAATTCTGTAAAACACATATATATCACACATACAACCAGGATTTGCATTTCTCTGATACACAGAACCCCACTTCAGGAATGAATACTGCCCTGAGTAGATTTTCCAGTTGTCTGTTGAGAATATCATCTTTGATGGAGAATGGAGTTGCTTCAAAATGATTAGAGTAGAATGCAAAGAAATCAAATCATACTTGTCACATCATTATGGAGTGATGTTTTAAATTCAAATCAAAAAGATACATTGGGATAAATGGCCATGACGGTAATACCTGGGATAAACAAAAAAAGCAGCTGGAGCTTGCTGTAGTTTGTTTGTAGCATGTAAACAGAAGCACCTGCCTTTTACAAAAAAACAATGTCCCAGATAGATAGACTTCAATATATACCAGATTTCATGCTAAGTTTAGAAAAGAAAAAGGTTGCAACTTTTTTTTTAATATTAAACCATTAGTTTATTAAAGTGATTTATGGTTTTTAATGGCAGCTATTTACTTCAAAGTGAATTATACTTATATGATAATCCAAATATATAAATATGCAGAATCCGTCTTCCTGTTTAGTCAGTAGGGACTAGTTAGCTAGGTAAATGCTACATAACCCAGAGTAGCCATGAATTAATTTTAACCTAAATGAGATACTCAGTCTTCTGAAGAAATCTTTCTCTTAATATGCTGCTTACTTAGGAACATCTAATCTGGCACATTTGGGGAAAAAAAGTGCTGTTAGCAGAAAGCAAATCTTTCTCAAACCTTATGAAGTTTAGTATTATGTCAGGTTAATGCAACTTCACAAATAACCTCAGTAATTTTCAACCCTATTTTCTTCAGCTGTAGAAACAGAACAAGGCACAAAGCTGTCATGACAAGAAAATGGCCTAAACCATGTTGTTTACAGGGAATTATAAGAAAACAAGTAACCAAGACATGTACTTTTCATAGTCTTGAAAATTGTACAAGGAGAAGCTAGTAGCAGGAGCATATAAACCTCATGTAAAAAATGAAAGGAGTGAAGAAGCATCTGCTGAAAGTATGTTTTTAAAAGATTTATATAAAATTGAGGTACTAGCCCATCATAATCTTAACAGTCACTGCCTGGTCTATTTTTTTTTCTTATTTTAGAAAGAAAAGAGCTTAGATGTTTGACAATGTCTGTGTTGTGGGATACAGAAAGGAGAAAATATTGTGTAAGAAAGAAATGGTAAAAATTTCACATGACACTATCTCTTCCATATAATTATATATACACTAAGCATATATTCTCATTAGTTATTCATTGGACTCCAGTCTCCCAGCACATCTGTAATTATTCAGCTACATGCGTTTCTATTGCTGATGTACACAGATTTCATACAGAATCAAGGAACAATCAGATTTGTGTGGAAAAGAATTGTAAATTACTATAAAATTAGTGACATTTCTCACAAATTCAAATTCACTTTCTTACCCAACATGGCATTTTAAATGATCAAAGAAATATTTATCATTAGATAGCTTAGGCAACTAGCATTAGTTATGAAGCCCTTTGGTTTTTCTTATGCATTGTGTGAAGTATTACTTGGTGATTATGCAGTGAATTAAACTAGGGTGAAAGTTACATTCCTGAGTTTCATTTGGACTAGTATCCTATATCACCATTCACTATTATGGATTCCTGTGATCAGAAATGTTTGGATGATTGTAAACTACAACTTTATTTACAACAATGAGAGTTTCCAAAAGAAGATTCAGTTACCTAAACAAACAAACAAACAAAAATAATACCATATACTACTATAAAGGTATGTTCACAATTTGACAAGAGGAATATCTTGAATAGTTAATAGGTACTGTTGGTAAATAAAGCAAGACAATAGCAAAATACTAAGGAACAGAATGACTGGTTAGAGGTGCATGCAGCCCAGTTGGTTTGAGAGAAACTCTCATAGTGATGCTACACAACCGGTAGTAAAACTGTATCTTTCCCAGGATTATGGAGTAAACCAGTACGACTGAGTCAACCTGGAGATGAGTTGCAGCCCTGGAGTAGTGTGGTGTCATGCACACACAGCATTATCTCAGTCTCTCATGCCTGGCAACTAAGCCCAGAGTTTCCCCTCTGCTCAGCGCCTTGAGGCATATGCTTTCCAATTTGCAGCTATCTGAATGTTTTGCTGACTTGTAAGTTGAGGACACCATGATTTCCGTGTTGGTTTAGAAACAAAATGTTTAAAAGATGATAGCATATTTGGGCAGAACAGAAAATTGGGGATCAGTGATGAGGAAAAAAATGAGCAAATCTTGATACCCCTGCAAATAAATGAGATCAAACTATTAAAGAGCAGGGAATAATGGAAACATAATACTTCTCGTAGATAGAAGAACATAATAGTTCTAGCATTCCAAAAATGAGGTGGTTTTGTCTGTGCTTACCATAAGATGACAAAGAATACCAACAGTGCTGGATAAAGTAGGCAAAGTAAACCAGACTTTTTTTCCCATAATGAATGTAAGTTGCATTTTAATAAAGGGTAATGTTTGTCCTCAAATCAAAACAGACATTGGCTATATAATAAGCATTTCATGGCACCGGTACATATTGCTGAAATAGAAAATACCTACCCGAACTATGTGTTCAAAGATGTTTATTTTCTTTTATGAACATATTGATTTAACCATTAAAATATTTGATTTTGTGATATTTCTAATATTGTCAGAAATACCTTCTGCTATAATTATTCTGATACTCTCCTGCACAGCCACAAAAAGTAAATCATTAACAGTTACTTATTTGTGTGATGGACATCAGTATCTGTATTGCATGAAAGACTTCATAAGAGCCAATACCTGCAGGATTTACCTAAAGATATGAAAGAGAAGGTAGGGAAAAGCTGCTGAAAATGCAGGTTCTGGCAGTACAGTGGGGTGAATACTGGATTGGCATCCTCACTTGGGAAGTATGGAAATGGGGCAGGGCAAATGGCTGTCCCACAGTTTAAGTCAAATTCTCCCATGAGCTAAATGGAAGCATGAAAGGAAATGTGATACCTCTGTCCAGACAAAAATGTTATTTTCCTCTTTACTACATTACTGATCCCAATAAAATGTGAGAGCTTCTGCATGAAGTGGTGACAGATATAGTTATTCTTCAGTAATATAACGAGCCTCCTAAATAACTCAGCTTTTTAAAGAACTGTATATGATTTTCTGTATCTGTAATACTCTAACAGTATAAGGAGATGCAGCAGTATGCTATTACCACCATCAAAGCAGTACTCTTTCAGTTAAAGCAGTTAAAGTTGTATCAAAAACATCAGCTGATACATGCTGGGTGATTTACATTCAAAAAGGCAAGTAAGGTTTACCACATCTATCAAACTAATACGAAACTGAATAGAAAAAACATCCGTCAAATCACAACTTGCAATACATAAATAATACATAGTGATTTGGGGATCTTGGCTTAGTCAGTGGCAAAATGAACAGCAAGTTTTCATAATTCAGCTCTATTTCTTTAATAAATACATCGGCCAGCAGGTCAAGGGAGGTGATTCTGCCCCTCTACTCTGCTCTGGTGAGACATCGCCTGGAGTACTGCGTGCAGCTCTGCGGCCCTCAGCACAAGAAGGACGTGGACCTGTTCAAGTTGGTCCAGAGGAGGGCTACAAAAATGATCTGAGGGCTGGAGCACCTCTCCTATGAGAACAGGCTGAGAGAGTTGGGCTTGTTCAGCCTGGAGAAGAGAAGGCTGTGGGGAGACCTGATTGCGGCCTTTCAGTACGTAAAGGGGGCCTATAGGAAAGACGGGGAAAATCTTCTTAGTAGGGCCAGCTGTGTCAGGACAAGGGGTAATGGCTTTAAACTAAACCAGGGTAGGTTTAGACTGGATATAAGGAAGAAATTCTTTACAATGAGGGTGGTGAAATACTGGAACAGGTTGCCCAGAGAGGTGGTGGAGGCCCCATCCCTGGAAACATTCAAGGCCAGGTTGGACAGGGCTGTGAGCAACCTGTTCTAGTTAGCGGTGTCCCTGCTCACTGCAGGGGGGTTGGACTAGATGACCTCTAGGGGTCCCTTCCAACCCAAAACATTCTATGGTGGTCATTTCAAAACAGACAGATCCAAAGCCAGATGATTATCTAAATGCTTACTTTAATCACCTATCACAGGTCTTAGTTGCATGTGATAAACAGAGCCCACAAATGTTCTTGAAAAAGTTCCACTTACTCAGTTAGGAGCATACAGGGGTGGCTTGATTTTCTTTCTGAAAAACTTAGCAGGATATCAAGGAGAGTTAGGAAAATTTCTGTCAGGATTCCACTGATGACTTCCCTCCACTGAGTACTGATTCTTTGTTATTATTCAACATCTTACCATTTAGTTACTTTTTTTAATCTGTACAAGATCTTCGTCTTTATTCCATAGTTACTCAGTTTTCATAAAAGCCTTTGGCTCTGAAGAGCTTTCTCTTTGGATTAGAAACACAAGACTATAACAGCCAGATCACCCTTTCTCATGGACTTCCTGTGCCCTCCAGAGAAGTCCCATAGCTTTGTGAAGCAGGAATTCTTTTTGCCATTGCCATGCTCTCTTCCTCCCTCGCAGTAAGATGTTTTTATCTATGTGTCCATTGCTTCATTTTCTTAAGTTTTCTACTTCTTTGTTCAAGTACATAGTTGCCAGAGTTTCCCTTGGAATACATTTAAAAGACAGCAACATATCTGCCACACTCCAAGGCAATTTTAATTAAGATATTATATTCTTCATTACTAATTTGGTTATTTCATCTCAATTGTTCCTTAAAACTCTTGGATGAATACCACTCAGTACTGGCCTTGTATTTCTTCCTTTCTTACCTCTTTACTCCCTAACTTCTCCCAGGCAGTCATTTCAAGTTTAGATAGATCCTATGAACTGATTTTGGCATTAGAATCTCCACCGCTTTTTCCACAGTGGACATCATTGTTAAGAATGGATTTAGCTTCTCTGCAATGCTTTTTTATATCCTCATTATCCATTCTTCCTGCAAACTCTCTGGCAGCCTTTCTGATCTTTGATGTGTTTGGAGGAGGGTCTGTTATTTTTTATTCCTTTTGTTTAGACATTTCTTGGGCTTTTAAACTTCATTTATTTGTTTGCTGTGCCCTTTCTGCAAGACTTGAGCCTTTATGCTTTCTTAATTTGGAATCAATTTCAGGTTTTTGAAAGATGTCTTCTTGCTTCCAGTAACTTCCCTTACCCTATTGCTTAGCCTTTTCATGTTCCTTTCATCCTGTCTTAAGCCTTTCCACCTGCAGACATTTAAGTGCCTTAGCTGGCCCCTGCAGCTCTTTGACAATTTCCTCATTTTTATGCAGTGTCCCTTTTCGAGATAGAGCTCATTTGCATACACTAGAATTGTTGTTACGGTTGAGGAGGCACTCTAACATATTGAAATACAGCCTGCATTCTACTCGGGACCAATTGAAAGACTGCATGTTTTCTTGTGAAGGCTCCAGCCAGTTGCTAGTCATTGATAGTGCATAAAAATGCGGTCTCTGCATTAGAGCCTGATATGACATTCATCTAGTTTAGATGGAGTCAAGTCTCCCATGACCGCTGTATTTCCTGCCTCTAATCTCTGTAAGCAGATCACAATCAGTGTCACCATCCTGTGGTATTAGGAAATAGATCAAAAAATAGGCTCTTCTTATCTGAGACCTGGAACGTCAATCTATTGAGATTCTGTTGCACTCTGAGGTAAGTAGTTTTTCATATGTACTGAACTTCTACGTTAGTCCTGTATATTTTGTAACCCAGTTTCAGTCTCCCACTGATCAGACTAATATTCAGCATCCTATTATGTGTCTTTATTTAGTGCTAGACTAAGTAGATCATCCACACAATTTCTTAAACTTCCAACTTCGATGCAGAAGCACAAGTACTGCTGCTTCTATCTTCGCATCCTGTATGAAAAGCACTCTGACATTCCTAATTCCTCTGCTTGAGCACAGAGTGTACATGTTTTCTTCCTTAACTCAACTTTTTGTTATTTATTTCGGGCATGAGAAACCTGGTTCTCCTATCACTGAGCTAAAATCCTTTTCTTCTGTGTTGGTGCTCTTTAATCCACCGTGTCCCTGGTTTCTGATGAATCCAAGTTCTTACTCCTTGCACCTTCTAAGCCACACACTAAGATTCTTCATCTCTCTTGGTCCTGCAGATTAAGAACATTTCACCAGCATACATGCACTGGCTGTCATGTTTCTTCTGAAGTGTCTGAATTTGCCTCCAGATTCTTTCTATTGCTCTTCTCTCTCGATAGTACCCATGTAAACAGTGATTGCTGGCTTCTCTCCAGAACTTTCTAGGGTGGATCCAGATTCCTTATGAGATCAGACACTTCTGTAATCAACAGACAAATCACTATACGGTATTCTCTGGGATGAGAGGCTATCAATATAGTTGAAATAGCATCTTCTACCACTGAAGTACTACTTTCCAGCTTGAGTTTCTGATTCCAAAGAGGTGTCCTCAGTTCAAGAGTTTAAATGGCCATCTTTTAATGAGGAAAGGAACACTGATGTCTCCCAGAGGGATTATTTCCCTCTTCTTCAGTTCAGTGTCCTCCTCTCAAAAGACGGGACTGCTATCTTGAATTTGATTCTGCTGTGTCATGTTCCTGAAAATCTCTATGAAACTCTGCCATCTTTCTCAGCACCAGGGATTGTTTGCATTGAGTATAATCTGCTCAAGGGTGTTCTTAAACTTACTGTGAGTGAACCTCTCAGTTCAGCTAGTCTGTTCTCAAGAGCTAGAATGTATGCTGCATTTTCAGAAGGAAGTGTTAGCAATAAAATGAATAATCTCTTCTTTTTCCATTTATTCTTTTAGAGTAGAAAAGGCAGAGGATTTTTTGAGTTGATTTTTTGTCTGGATGCGTTTGCATACTGGCGTACAGTGAAACATAAGCTACAATCTGGTTATCATTTAGCTGCAGCACCAAATAAAATGTATATTAATACACTATATTATACATTTTCTAACTGAAATTAGAAATCTAATTACATGGATTCCTTGTGCACTTAGCACATTTATTCATAGTAATCCATATATGTGGGATACATTGGTCACATGGTCTATTTTTTATTTACATCAAATGTGGTTTGCAAAGAATTTTTTCAATTAAGCTATTTTTTACTCTCTACAAGTCCAGTTAGGTTTTTTTGAATTGCAAATATTACTTTTCAATTTTTCATAATTGGCACCATTATTAAAATTATTTAGCATTAGTTTGCTTTCATGCCAGTAAGTTAGAACTAAGCACTGAAAAAATTCATCTCTTCAGCTTTTACTATGACATCTGCTATTATTATAATTCATATCTTGGTAAGATTTGCCATGTATTACCATAAGACATAAATGAGTTTTTAGATTTGGGAGCTCGTGGGCCAAATGTTGCCCCCAGAAGTGCAAAGGGTTTTTTCCCTTTCTATGCCACCTCTCCATGCTTTGTTTCTTATTCCCTGAAGGTCCCAAATGCTACCTATCATTATCCAATGGATATATTTAGTTCTAGCCTGTTCACAACAGTTAGCAGAGCACTCATAATACTGTAGCATCTCACTCACCCTGGAGATGAATGATGGGTTGCCTGGCAGCAATTCTCATTCAAGATGATATCAGGCCTATCCAAGCCTCCTTGTCAAGGTCAATTCTCAATAAATAACAAAGAGTAGAATCAATCTGCAGAAAAATATTTTCCTGTACTGGATGCAAATCACCACATACTTAGTTTTGCATTAAATCATATAAATGTTAACTTAAATATGTAATTAAAATGTATTGAAGAGAACTTTCAGAAGGCAAACAACTGACAAACTGTGCCTATTATGATCGGTTCACTTTTTAACATGATTTATTAGCTATCAAGGAAGACTGTCTTACAACTAGAGAAAGCAGTTACTGTCAACAGCAAAAAGCCTGTAACAAGGTGAACACATTAAAACACCAATGTGGCTTTTGCTTCCCAGAAACATTTATTTGGAGTAAAATAAAGGCATTTGTCGATTCTAGACTCCCTTAGAATGATTTAGTGAAGCCTTATGGAGAACAGTAATAAAAAGACAGAAATCTGATATCCTACTCTACTGTGAAATTTTCAGTAAAGGACAAATAAAAGAAACTTAGAAAAGGTATATTCTTCTTTTCACATGAAAAGACTCTAAGGAAATAACCATTGAATATTTTCTTTTACTAGCAAGTAAGCTCCATTAAAATGTGATTTGTCAGTATATACAAATGCAAGCAGATGCCTGGATAATGCTTTATAGTCCAAAACTGGAAATAACTTCACTAGATGTTTCTGTTCTTCCCAAATTTCCATTACTGTGTTCACAAGAGCTGATTCCTCTTTCCATCACTGAACCTGAACTCAAGAGTCAACCAAATTGCCAGTTGTCCTGGCTGTATATTTATCTTCTAATCAAGCCCGCAATGTCCCCCAGAAGCCAACTGAAACTTTTTTCTAAATGTAATATAGATTTCTGGATGATAATGGTCATGAACCAAACCAAGATATCAGCTATCAATCTCAATTTAGTAGCTGAGAGGTGATGAGGAACAAATGAAATTCCTCTTGAGTGTAAGTGATCATATCATGCCACTGCTTCCCTTCTGGTACAAAATCAAACAAATTATTGACAAAACACAGTATAGGTGAACTCATTTGAGTTTGTGATGAAAAAGAGTAGGAGTACACATGCCACTAGTTAGAGATGACAGAGACTGATGGAAAGGGTAACCACTCCATTTCAATGCAAAGTCCAATAGGCAGTAATTTGTGTTTTATCAGTAATGTTAATAGAAAAATCTCTGCTTTCCTGAAGGACATTAGTACTATAGCTGCATAATAATTCTTTGTTTTGAGCTACACCTGGAGTTGTACAAGATTAACCCAGGACGGTACAGCTAGTTACCCAGAAATACAGATTAGGAGGTTTATTGGGCCCAAGGATTAGTTAATACTCCAAGATATACCTCACAGAGACACAGCAATTGGATAAACACCAGCCCACAAGACATCAAGGGGTAACCTCAAAAAAAAGAAAAAAAAAAAATTTTTCATTAGATTTCATTTTTTTTCTGTGAAATGTCAGTGTCACAGGTATGAATACATGTCTGGTTTGTACATAACGTCAAATCTCACTTTTAAATAAAGATGAGACTGATTGATTATTTCATATTTTGCCCTTTCAGGAGGAGAAAGACAGCTTGTCATGAAAAATAAAAACAGTTGCCATTCTTGCTTTGACAGTGAAAAAACCATACAGTAATTTCTTTTTTTTTAAATTTCCTTCAAGCTAGCAGTTGCTTCCTGTTTAAGTGAGATGAGAATAAACTCTTACATAAAAAATAAACTACTGATCAAGTCTGGTAACATAAATTCTTATCTTTTTTACTTTCTATAATATAACTGTGATTGTAGTCTTTTAAAATACCTTGCCATTATATCCATCAAAACTAAACTGAGTGCATGCTGGGGTGGAGTTTTGGGGTTTTTTGTTTTGTTTTTTTATCACTAGCCCTTACTCAGAGCAGTTTTGTTTCTGATAGAAGTAAGCATCTACACAAATTCAAAACAGGGAGACCAACTAGTGAGACTAGTACCATTAGCAATTTCCAGGTTAAGTTTCACCAAAAGCACGCTTGCCTGTGAAGAGAAATTTGAGGCTCATTTTAGATGTTTTTTTTCAAATTGTAGCAGACAACAGCTTGTTTTTGACCCAATGGCATTTCATGTTTCTGGTATATTGTCCTACATACAGTTAGTTTTCCAAATTCTTCTAAAAAGCAGAATCATCCTGATCACACCTGAATATTATATTTTTTATTTAAGTACGTGGAAAGAAACACAAGTTCCTTTATGGCCTTTATAACTTGGGAATCTGTTGGCTTGATTCATGTCTCAGTTGCTCAAGTCTGGTCATTTGAGGTAAAGTATCAGACAGATGATTCAGTAGCTTAGTTGCTAATGATTGTATCCCAGAATCTATCATCTTAGGCTGCTTTCTGTTCTTTGACATTGACATTATCTGATTATTATGAAAGCCTCTTTTACTGATATACAAAATTTATACAAAATCAGTGTTCATCTTATCTCAGTAACTTGGCTGCAACTGCTAGAAACTGAAGGTAAGCTTTTAAAGTAAAATAAGAATTTGAATGCTACTCCAGGAAAAAGAACATAGAATGCTTTGACAGAGCCTTTTTTAACATAATATGTGTTCAGAGATTTCATCCTGCAGGTTAGAAAACACTTTCTAAAACTGGTCAGGTTTCAAGGTTCTAAGAACCTCCAATACCACAGGTAAGTTTTCACATAGATGCATATGTAAACAAACACTAAGAAGCTTGCAAATCACAACAGAAGTTTCATAATCTCTTACAGGAGCAGATACAATGCAACATAATAAAAATAGTGGAATACAAGTTCTCTGAAGTTACACTTAACAATTATAAGAGAGAACACAGAATTTTGTCACACATTGTGACTTATACATAAAAATATTTCCTTGGCTTATGGAAAACAAGCAAGTTCAATTAATTTGAATTAGAATGCCAAATTATAGCAGAAGGCAGCTGACTAGAAAGGAAGGATTCATTTTCTGTCCTTGCTCCCAGAGGAAGCTGGTTTTGTTTTGTGTTTTATTTAAATAAATGTAAAAGAAAGCTGGAAGCTTACCTTTATCTTGAGCAGCAGCAGGAGGTTTTGGAGTATGGACAAAAATGTTGAGAATTATGGAAATTATATTAAAATATATAACATACTTTGAAAGAAAAATAATTTCTCATCCTCCTAACAAAGCCAGAAGTATCTGTTCATAATACACGCACATGCACATACCCCTTGTTTTTACACATTGAATTAATCTCTCAGGTTATTGTTCTTAAATATGTGAGTGACACAGTTTATGATCATACACATAATGTATTTCAACAACTGAAGATTTTGTGGGGTTTTTCTTTCTCGTTTGCAGTTCTCAAGCCATTAGGTGTGGGAAATGCAGTAGAGATTTCCTGCCTGAGTTTGGTGCTGATACAGCTGACTTTCTGAATGATTCTCACTTACAATAAAAAGACTAAACCTACACTGTGAAGGGTGATACATTTAGATATTGCAGTACGTGAAGATGTTATCCTTATAAAACTGTTATAAATGTTCCAAGTTATGTCCAAAATACAATAAAGGCAGTAGATATGCATTGATCCTGTTGATCTATGACCGTAGAGTAATAAAATCTAATCCATAATTAGATTTGTACAGAGATG
Source organism: Egretta garzetta (assembly GCF_000687185.1). Taxonomy (NCBI): domain Eukaryota; kingdom Metazoa; phylum Chordata; class Aves; order Pelecaniformes; family Ardeidae; genus Egretta; species Egretta garzetta. The sequence continues at coordinate 1,124,437 of NW_009259316.1, read as the reverse complement.
GTATTTTCAAGCAGTTAATACAAAATTTTAGTCTTTTTAGGTTTTCCCTACCTACTTGGCAGCAGATCAATGTGTCTTAAAGTAACCCAGTCCAAGCAGAACAGACCAGATCCTGTATAGACTGATGGAGAACTATTGAAACTATGGATGGATATTTAGAAATTGCTCTTAAACCAAGCAAAATGATTTAGAAAAATCATCTTTGAAACACAGAATTATTTGATCTATACTGCTCTGACTTAAAAGGAAGCTCAGACAAGAACAGCAAATGAAGTCTTCCTTTATCGTGAATATCTTGAGGTGGATTATATATTAAGCAGTAACAGTAAAAGTTTTACTTCCCCTCTTTTCTGAGAATTTCTTCACTCAGGTTATATTTTGCTCCAGAAAAACTCCCTCAGTCTATTTACACAGTATAACTTAGGGTACGAAACCCACACCAAACATGAAACGAACACACCAAAGATTAGAGAAACATATATATCCAGTAAATCTGTGTACTGCCATAAAGAAGGAATATTTTCCTCTCTCTCCTCTACAACACCCTTTCCTATTCACAGCACCTGTAACAATAATAAGGTACATCACACGAGACCATAAGAGACCACTTTGCTTTCCCTTCCTATTCTGTGTGGTCGTATTAATGAAGTTTTGGCCTGGCCTTACAAAAACAAAATGAGAGTGGGAGTTCTGAGCTGCCAAATATTTGATATTAATAAAGTAGGGTGTTATTTTATTAGCTTTGAAGTATTTCTCCAGGGTCATTTCAGATACATATAAGAAGACATGCATAAACACAGTTTCTGCTGAGCTCTAACAGGGCTTAGGATTGTTTTGTATTCTTGTCCAAAAATCTTATTTCTAGAGTATTCTTCCAGCTCAATAGCTTTTTAAAAATTAGCTCTGCTATCCTGTATAACAAAACCAATTCCTTGTTTTATGGAAATATCTCTTCTTAGATTAACTAAACAGAAACTATTTCTCTGCTGAAAAGGAGTTCTTAAGGTTAGCAGGAGTCTATTAATTATTGTTCCTTTTCCAATTTAATCTTTTCTGAAAGGTTTTTGAACAGATAGTGCTTTTTCATTTACAGCCCTTAATTTTATATGAAAATATGTTGTAATTTTGCTTTGGAGCTGATACTTACGGGAGGAAGGGTTTTTTTTCTGGAAATTTCTTAAAGTTTGAAATATTGTCACTATATTATGCATAGAATCTTCAGATATTGGGTGAGTTTACCATCAAGCCTTCTAATAACGTACTAATATCATAAGGATGCTTTGTTTTTCTTGGAGCTCCTGGTGGATTTATAGAACACAGCATGAAATTTGGGGTTTTTTTTATTTCTTCTCAGTTCAATCCTTCTGTCTTTTTTCTTTTTTAATTTAGCATCTGCAAATGTGTGTGCCTCAGTTCTTTCTCAATTTTCTCACTGTGATGGCTGAAGATATAAATGTGTATGTCAGGACTTACTCTAAAGTATAACAACATGATGACCACCTAAAACTTTCATCAGTGTTGTTGTCTAACCCCAGTAGGCAACTAAGCCCCACACAACCACACAAAATCCAAAACACAGCACCATATGAGGCACTATAAAGAGAGTTAACTACATCCCAATAAGATGCAGTACAAGCTGGTTTTGATGTTTTTATAATATTGAAGCAAAGCTGCCAGAGAAATTAGTTAATGCACCTGCTCTAGAGGTACACAGTGTTGCACAAAGGATGTTGGGACAGGTTCAAATGCACAAAGATTTATCAGTGCAGTCTGTAGCTGATGGCAAACAGACGTTCTAATGGTGGAAGTTGCTTTGGGGCATAAAAAAAGAAAGAAGACAAAAAGAGGAAAAGAGAGAGAAGGAAAGGGAAAACTCCTCCCCGTGGCCAGTCATGAAAAGAAGCGACAGGGATCCCCAGGCAAACACCCACCGCTGTGTGTCTTCTCTGATGCAGCACGTGATTCCCCCTGTAATACTTTTCCTACAGTGACTACATGGTTTCCATCAGGACCAGCTCAACCTCCCAGCCGGTTGTTCCTGCTTATGAAGCTGCCGGAACTGACTAGATCGGGGCAGGTACTGCACGCTGCTTGGCTGTTAACCTCTCTGGATGCATGTTACTGTCCCCACTAGTATAACCAAGGGGTAGCTTGGGGCAGCTGGGAGAACAGGGGAAAAGAAGGGTTGTTCTTACACTGATGGCAACTGCTTCCCATGAGAAGATGGAGTAGCAACACTAATGAGTTTGTGGGAGCAAGGCCATGGGAATAACAGCACCATAACAACAGCATGAGAAAAATGTGGTGAAAACACTGCCACAGAAGCTACGGAAAACACTGTCACAGCAGCTTGGGTGGAGAGGTACAGAGCTGGCAGGTTGTGGAGTGGGAAAAGTGAAGGGCCTTAGCAGCAGAAAAGGCTAAGGCACCTAAGTAGCTGTGAAACAACAGGCTGGTACCTACCACCTGAAA
>NW_009259316.1:1116247-1121951 GCF_000687185.1 Egretta garzetta | reverse complement strand
GTAGAATGATGGCACAGGTTTGGGTTTTTTTTTCTTTTCCCTGCCTAGTAGAAAGATATGGAATTGATTGGAACTACTGCATGCTTTAAACAGAAATTAATGAAATTCTAAATGCCTACCTAATCTGTACAAACCAATTGATTGAAAGGCTGAGGGCCATTTTGTGGAACAAAGTTTGAAATACTGATTTTGAAATATGAAGACATTTTTTTATAGAGAGTTTGACATTGAATTGCATCTGCCTAGAGTGCTGTGGGCAATTGTGGTTCAATCAGCTAATGTTATCTTCCTTCTTTGAGGATGGTACCTTCCGTAAGCAAGGTAAAACGATATATTATAGAAATCTACATAGCCAAAAAGAGAAAATAAGGCATAAACTATATGAACTAATGACACCTGGAAGAAATACAGTTTATATTTACTGTTTTTATTTAATTTTATATATTAAATATTCTATTTTGATAAATCAAAATTCAGTTTTCTCATTGCAATTCGTGTAATACATTTTCTGTTTAAAAATCTTATCAATATTTCTTTTGTCACACTCACTGTTAAGAATAACCTTATAAAACATTATTAATCTGACATTTTTGTTTAGAAAACATATTCTGAGCTTTACAAAGAGTGTCACACAGACATTAAGAGATTTTATGGAATCGGGAATCCATAGTTCATTTCTGTTTCCTGGTCATTAAACTATTCTCTTGTTGGTGCCAACGTGCTTTGTTTACAGAGAAGTCATGCTATTTGCTTTTACTTAAGGTGTCAAACTGCAGGATCTTTAACCTGATTTACAGCTCTTCTGCAGATATGTGCATAGCATCCTGTGATCCAGGTCACTGCCTCTGAGTCACCAAAGGTGGAATTTTATATAAGTAAAAGAAGATTGCTTACTTCACAATATTGTGGCTCTTTGAAATGCGTTTTCTGTATACATGACATAGAGGAATCTTTGATTTTACATTGTTAGACAAAACCAACACCCAAACATTAGAGATGATCCTGTTTTTTTTTCTTTTGAATGGCAGTTCTGATAACACTTATAAGGTTGTCACAGTGTGAATTGGGAAAGGTGAAAAAAGTGAAGTTTCTTTAAAATATGAGGGGTCAAAGTTCAAATAAGAAGATACACTGAGTATGGATTTTTGGGGGCATGTACCTTCATAAGGGAAGAGCAAAAAGAGTTGCACTTTCAGTTTCAGCAGTCAGTGCTTGGGGATGCTACTGCTATGCTTATACCGGTTTTCCAGATATTTGACTCCTAGTTCTAACAGGTGATGCCCTCTTCCATGTCCTTCGTAATGACTACAAAAAGTGCTTGCTACCTTGTCTTTTGTGATCTTGCACTAAGCAGAAGCAGTCTGGATACGAGAAGGACAGAGACATTCCTTTCACAACCGCTTTATGCAGTAAATAAGAATGACAATTGTCAGCTGCCACAGATAGCAAAGCTTGTCATAGTAGAGATTACAGATGCAAACCACTATTCATGCAAACACAGGGTAGTTCAAGCTTGGAAGGGATCTCAGGAGGTCATCCGGTCTGACCTCTTACTCAAAGCAGGGTCAGCTATGAGGTCAGGCCAACTTGCTCAGAGATTTATCCAGTCAGGTCTTTAAAAACCTCCTGGAGACTGCACAACCTCTCTTGGGCAACCGGTTTGAGTGCTTACCTGTCATCATGGTGATGGCAAACAAGTTTATCACCCTTTCTGATATGAAAATAAATTGAAAATAAAGCCACGAGTTTATGCCAAGAACACTAACTTGGTCTACATTTTTCTAGTGAGCCATAACAAATATTTTATTTTTTCCAAGACCAAACTTTACTTTTCAGATCATTTTACTTTTTCATATGTTCCTGTTTCCTTAGAATTAAAAAAAAAAAAAAATCTGCAAAAATTAATTTCACCATATTCCTGGATCTATTATTGCACAAAAGTAGTTCTTGAAGTATGCCTGCTACCTGGAATTTAATTGCGAAGTTCTTGTGCTTGGGGGCTTGCTTTGCTTGTTTGTCTCGTTCTGTGTATTTCTGTTGTTAGGTGCCATAGGATTTCAGCATACTACAGCACTGAAAAGTGTACCCACTCTTCTTATTTTTAATTTTAAAAAGTCAACAGTTTGTTACAGCTTTCTAATTTTCAGAAAGTGGACAATTACAGAGAACCACAGCCACCCCATTTGAATGTCATGTCATGTGTCATGTCTTTCTAGCTGTATTCTTAGCTGTACCCACAAATACTCAGCTGACAATGGGGTTTGGCTACTAGAATAATTCAGCTAGAAAAAAAAATCACTACTATCTTTTAAAATTGTGCATTTTTATCATCATTTGCAGCATATTTTAAAGGTAATACAGGCTTGCAGCTGTATCATTTGAAGGTATCATAAACTTTCATGGATAAATCACAGGAAATACTCCTTTTTACTTCTGTCATTTAAGGCAACAAGAAGGAAAAAAGTGAGAATTTTATGTAAAAAAGTTTATCTGTCTGTATTTCCTTTTTCCCAAGTAACTCTGCAGCAGTTTTTACATCAGTTGGTACATTTAATACCTAATTAACATTAATAAAATGTACTTCATTGTACTGCAGCTTTAGAAAAGTTCTATAGGCTAGACATTACGTGATATGGTTGGAGTAATCCCTGGTTATCACCTTTAGATGGATACAAGGAGTCAGTGATATAGCATAGATTTAATATCCCATTACTGCTAATTAGGTTTGCTTCACTTGCTTCACTTTCTTTTGCATCCTTGTCCTATAACTTGTCTTGTCCTTGATAGATGTAGGTATCTAGAGACGAAATATGGTCATTGCCAGATATACTCCCGCTTTCATCAAGTGAAAGTTCTTTAAATGTTTTATAGCTCATTCTTCACCTCCTCTGCTGTACAGACTGCTGTATTAAAATGATACAGTAATGGTAATATCTGTTTAGGTACAGCGTGTAATACATCAGCTTAGTAACTCCTTTGCCATCAAATAATGCTTATCTAGGACCACAAAGATAGAGGTTTTATTTTCCTTTGCGAGTCTGTGACCTCTCTACCAATTATCCCAGGCTCAAGATCAGACAGGCAGCAAGAGAAACAGCATGAGACAGTGGCTCAGTGCTAAAGAGAAGCCTAAGCATTTCCCAAAAAAAACAATGGGCTTCATCTTTTGCAGGCAGGAGGTCAGTATCATCAGCAAAGGATGAATGCTTACCTACTGTGGGATAACCAGGGTTTCAGAAGCATCCAAAGCTTTTCTGGTGCTCCAAAAGCTTACCACTGTTTAACAGCTGTCACAAGAAGGCTAATGACCTCAGGGAATTCATCACATTTCCCATCTCTGGGACAGAAATGTACTTATCTATCATGCTATATATAGATCAAAAGATACACACATCCATTTGTGTGTTTTTTTCGCTACTGTTATGCACTGATGGCAGTACTACAAATGGAAAAAAGGGACATAGTTCCAATGAGTACGATTTGAATGAGATAAGATGTACAAGATTAATGAATTAAAGGCAAAGAAAACCTAAATAACACTTTTAAATGTAAAACAGGTGTATAGAATGTACCCATGAAGTTCACTGAAGTCACTGAAAATCAGAATATAAATAAAAATTATAATGTACTTGTGTAAATTATAAAACAAATCTGTGCTATAACTATTGGTACTGATGCCCACACAAGCTTGTGCAGGTCTTGTTGTGATGGTGAACACAGATGGTAAATTAAGTGACAACGGGGTTTAAGCTGAATGTATTTCATATTTAACTTTCTTACCCTTCTACTGAATACATATAGAAACTAGGAAAAGTCACTCTTTTCTTATGGAACTTATTTTTCAGCCTGTTTTTGTAGTATGTAAATACAATTTTAAATTGTACCTTTTTTTATAAATAACTTAGAAATAGCTAGAGGAGCTTCCTGGTGAACAGGAAGGCTTTTTCTGAGATTGGTGGGGGTTTTGTTTTTTGGTATTGGATTTGGGTTTTTTAAGGGTCTTTGGGACATGGGACACTTTGGCTGCATTTTCTATATTTAGATAAATGAGTATGTGCTTTCTTGGTTGCCCTTTGCCTGTACTTGTACATATAGGCTATGCTACATAGTTTTTCTATATCGATTGCTTTTTACCAGTTTGTTTTGTTTTGTTTTGTTTTTCTTTTGTTTTTACAAAGTGCATACCTATCCTTACTGATAAGGAAATGGGGGCTGATTTATTAGATGACTTGTCCTCATTTCCATAGTAAATTCACTGATTGAGACTCTAGAACTTCATTATTCCTGACTTCTGCTTGCATACTGTCCTGCAGAAAAAAAGTTCAATAATAGCTGGAGTCCTAAGCATTACTCCCATATACATCTCAAATGCAGAGACCTGATTCTACAGATAGCATTTCACAGGCCTCCAGCATCTAGAAACTGCACTAGTGGAGACCTCTTTTGCACTTCGGAAGGGAGAAACACACTTCTGTGTGAATCAACTATTGGCAGTGGTGCCTATCAGATTGTTCCCTGAGCAGGTGCAGAAAAGCCATAATGTCTTTAAAAAGGCATAACATCTTTAAAACTGTGTTTTCTACACTGTGAGTTTCAAGTCATTAATTAGTGTCGGTTCAGACCTTTGCTCCTCCAGGGTAAATGGAATTGGGTTTTCTAGCTAACAAGTGCTAAAACTCCAAGGCTTGTCTTCCCTATTGGACAGTATGAAACAAATTTCCAAAACTCCTTCAGCTTGAGAGTTCTAGGCTTTGCCTCCAACCTTTAAAACTGAAATAAGGCTTTTTCGCTTTGCAGAGCATTGTGAAAATGAACTCTGTAATGCTTATAAAATGCAGGTACCACAAAAATTACCAACTCATAATCAATCAAACAGATGTACAATCCTTTGGTCTTCATGAGACAAAACTTTTTCCAATTAGAATTTATAAACATTTCACAAATTAGAAGAAATTAAGATTTCAAATTTTGGCAAACAAATATTGCCTACTCTCCTGTCTCTTGCAATTTGCTGGGTAATGACAGATAGCTGAGCTGTATGTTCGGGACAGATTATTTCACAGCATGCAATGACCTTGCACTTTTCAAAAATTACTTACTAATGTCTATCATGATATCATTTTATGAAAAGTGGTGACTTAAAGAACTTTCACATTATAGAATCTTCTACGGCTCTTAATTTTTTACTGCTTTGACCTTCTCTTTAAGTCTATTATTATTATTATTATTATTATTATTATTATGTGTTGATGGTAGCTGTTTGTCTGAACTCAAACCAAATATATTGAAACTTTTCTCATATTTTATTGTCTTTCCATGATAAACAGGGTAGCTGAGATAACACACAAAAGATGTGAAAAAGAAAGACAAAATGTAAAAAGTTGTTAGCTTCTTTAGGAAATATTACAGGAAAGAGTTGCTACTCTTATGATTAAATGGGGACAAATTTGGATAAAGGAACCATATTTCTGCTTGTACATTGAGGGTATAAGAAAGGCATTGCACCTTTAAGCAGGGCACAGCAAAATGCCTTACCTTTGACATCTCCTGACTACATTATACAATCAAAACAGGGAACAGAGCCTGAAGGCAATGGAAACTCTTGTTGCTGCTCTCTAAGCCTTGTTTCTCAAATACAGAAGAAGTTTACACAATGAATTTTGGTTTATACAATGGCTGAAGAGGTTTCACCACCGTTCAGCAG
>NW_009259316.1:1101554-1116231 GCF_000687185.1 Egretta garzetta | reverse complement strand
GGGTGTAAGAGAAACAGAAAACTGAGGACTTCTCTTAAATCATTAAGAGTCATATAAGCCTCTCCTTAGGGGAAAAGAGATGTTGAAATTTAGATCAAAATGTAACTGCAGCTTCATTATTTCAAAAAGGGCTGAAAGCTCATTTTACTGTATAACTGGAGCTACTAAACAACTGTAGAGGGGACTGCATGTATCCATTTGTATAAAACAACCTATGCTCTATAAAAATCAGAAAGGCCTGGTATAGATCAAGCAAATTAGTTATATTAAAGATGTTTAATCTGGTAATTTTGAACAGAACATTATTACTTGTTTAATTCACCTTCATGTTTAAAGTGAAAACTACTGCAAGAAATGAAATATTGCTTAAAATATTCAGGGCAGCAGCATATGCCTCAAGAGATAAGACTTTCACTGTTAGTTTAATTAAGAGACCAAAAAGCAAGCTTCAAGTGTTATTTACAGGTTCTTGACATATTCACTAATGAATCATAGGATGTTGTAAAGGTTATTCTGCCTATTACAAAAGAAGTGCACAATAATGGTTTTTTAACCAACTTATGTTCTTCACAAAGTTTTATACCATTCATGATAGATCAATGCGCTTGAAATGGGAAACAAAGATTCTTTTTTTACTCTTTCAGCTACCTAGCTAGCCAGCTTCCTATGTGAGAGAGAGTACAGTGATACATTGTTATGTTCATTGTACATTAAGGAGTTAAGCATACTACCAGCACAATTTTTACTACTCTGTATTTTCCAGAGCACTTAATTTATTTTTAGGAATATCAGGAATGCTTGATGCCACTACCAGCACACCAGATAATGAAGGATTTGAAAATCTATTACATTCTTTGCTTTAGTACGATCAATCTTTATTCTTTCTGCATGCATATTTATCAACCTGATTAGTAATTCTTTTTTCCGCTCTTTTTCTGTTAAGATCTTTCTCATGCACACATGTACCCTCTTTCTTCAGTACTTATCCGCTGCATTAGACAATCTCTCAGCTAAAACAAAACAAGAAAAAAATCTTCTTTTCCAAATAAGTGATTTTAGAATTGATAGAGATGATAGCACATCCTGCCTCTGATATAAGGGGTGCTAGACGTTGTATAACAGCGTCTGTATTAGCACTATGCCAGATTTTTAAGTAATAGCTCTAAATACAACATGTCTTACATAATAGCATGTTGCTCATCTTCTGTCTTCTAAAGAACAGGCATCAGCTTACTTCAGCTGTGGCTTGCTACAGAAGGACGGATTTTGCGATACAGTATTTATATTAAAGTTCCTGTTTTTATTTAGAGTGCTGTCTAGATTAGATAGCCAACATCAGAGAGCTATTGACTTGTCCCTTTGAGCGAAGAACCTAAGTACATGAGAAGATTCTGTATTTTTCTTTTTGAAATATCTTTGGGTTTTCTCCCTTATTAAAAGGAGAGGGAAGAGCTAATTTTATAATAAATCATTATTAAAATAACATTTTTATTATTAATCTTAAAAATAATAATAATAATAATAACAATATCTTGCCTCTCTCTCTCTTCAAATCACCAGGAATAAAAGTTTAAGATTTTATCTGAAAAAAATGACTGACCATACTAGGCACTGAAGGGAGAAATAGCAAACTGAGCTAATCTGAGCTACGTACACTCAGAGGAAAGGAAGAAAAGCTAACATTCAAAACCTACTTCAAGGATGACTGTGAATAGTAAATTAGATACAGCTTGTGGTAAAGAGTGGCTGGAAAAAGTCCATACCTCTCCCTGCTGAGGCCCTTAGATACATTTCCATGTCTGCTTCAGTTTCCCTGCATTTTGTGCACGGGTCCAGATTTATCAGTCTCTGGCAGCCAGCAAGGGCACAGAAAACTAGAGAGGATTACATTTCCCTCAGCAGCAGGTGGTTTCCCTCTGGCAAGAGATTTTCGGAGGACCTTAAATGGGCCCATTTGATTTCCAGCCATGTTCTAAAAGCTGTGTTTAGTTTTGGAGGAGACTGTCTTCAACTCAGATGCTCATTCTGATGTATTTGTGTCAGGTTGTGCCCTGAAAGATTCAGTTACAGTCCAAATGAGCGGGTTGTGTCCTCCCCACCTGCCTCATAGCCCTTTCCACCAGCTGTAAGCTTGTCCACATCAGGAGCTTTACCACATCTGCAAGCCCCTCTGTTCCCTCCAGTGGAGACAGGGCAGCAAAGAGCTCCTTTCACAAGCCAAAAAGAGTCAATTAGGATTGACAAAGAATTGGTTTTAAAGCCAGAAGACCACTTTTTTTAAGGCTCTGACAGCAAGGATCGGAAATACTCATATCATTTCTCTCTGTGTGCCAGATGTCAAATCCTTGATAAACGAAGGAATGCATTGAGGATTGAGCTAAAACAGCAGAGATTCAGTAATTTCGTGTCTGCAGGACGCCCAAGACATTCTGTGTAAATTACGCTATTGTTTTCTACCCATATACTCCCTTGCCACATGCGCTCATCAGTCTGGACCAAATTACTTCTTCTTACAGACAAAAAAAGTGAATGTACACCTTTTGCCAAAAGCCTGCAGCCAGATATGCTCCACAGTGCCTTAGGAGCAGTGAAAGGATTTGAGGACCTACTTTGTGCAGAGCCCTGAGAAACAAGAAAAAAAAAGAAAAAACACCTCTTTTGATTTCTCTTGATTTATTCAGATCCCCCTGTCCATTGTTTATAAATAATTGTGATCGCATCCGAGATATTTAACTTCCTTACTAAATTTTGCTCCTAACTGAAATAAAGTACATAACTCAACATTTTAGTAAAGTTTAAGAGAAAAACCAACTGCTATCTAAATGAAAAGTAAGTTTTATTTGAAACAAACAACCAACTCCCAAATTATTGTTATAGAACCTACTCTTTCACACAAGCATATTTCCTACACCTTTCGGGTAGTCCTGCCTATGGCTTCTGCATCTTTCCTTCTCTTCTTTTGACAAAGATTTAGAAACAAATGCGTTCTTGAATCCTACAGCAAATGGACAGAAAAGCAGAATAATCCAAATGGAGGATGTGTAACTTCTTTCCCATACAATATATTTTAACATCTTTTCGGTGCTTTTCATGATGTTAAACAGCACTTTGGATATTGCTTAGAATTTTATGAATAGAAAGCTATAACTCTTATGGTAGATTTGGATATTTCTCTAACCATTCACATTAAAAAAATCAATCCTCCCCCTGGATTTAAAATGAAAACCTAAATGAAGCAATTATTGTTTTCTGAGCCCCAAAAGAGCAAATAAGCTTACTTTGTAAACTAATATACAGTCTGTAATATAAATACCTTGTCAGATGCATGAAACATGCTTGGAATTCTTCCACAGTATGCTTATTACAGGTATGTAAATTGCAGTCTAGGGGGGAAAAAAAAAAGGAAAAGTAAATCTCAATAGTAGAGTTCTCAGAATAGTAAGGGAGAGATGTAGTACACTAAAGTTTCCTTATGGTATCAGTAGTTAAAACCAGCCTTGGAAATGTAGATCTAATCAGGTGAATCTTCACTTGAAGGAAGGATAATTTTATTTATTTGCTCTTTTGCACTTTCAATATTAGCACATAATTCTCAGAATTATTTGAAAGCTGAGAAAGAATTCCTCTATCAAGAAAGAACAACAGAAATGTCTGAAGAATGCTGACAGTATAGCTATGGTGATCACATGGAAATCTAGTAGGCAACCCTTTGCTTTTTAAATGAAATTTTCATCAATTAACTTTAAGAAGTGACATTGCTTTTCTTCTGGCAGAATTCTTCTCCATACTTCAGAATCCAAAGAAAGGTAGAGGAAATAATACAGAGAAAATAATAAACAAGACGGCTGAAATAATGTAAGTAACCAACATTTGTTATAGGGAGTTGCATATAAAGGAGGATTTTATTTTTGCTCTCAATGCTAAAAATTCCACTAACATGGTACTGCTAAAAAATGTACTGTCCAAAAACCAGGAAAATATAGCAGCAACTAGCTGTGAATATTCTTTTATTGAACAGAGGAATCTACAGATCTCACCTATTCAGAAGGAAAATCAGATTACCCAGAAGTGACAGAAATGGAAATTAAAAGGCTCGTGGTTTCTTGTCATCAAATGACACTTGCTATGCTCTGTAGTGGTAGCAAATAGCGGTTCCTCTCTGCCTCAGAGTTAATGTAACACATTCTTCATTTTGTAAACGTTGATTTGATGCTAGAAGTTACCTCAGATGGAGGTAAACTACATGAAAAAAATATTCCCAGGATGCAAAAGGCTGCCAGCTGTTGTTCTTACCTCAAGATGCAAACAGCCCAGAGATCCAGATATCCAGTAGAATGGGAGCTATGAAGCTTACTATTCAAAAAGCATTTGGTTCATTTTATGTGGCATGAATACATTTTTCACAAGAATTTTTCACTGTGTGTAAGATGGATCATCAAGATAACATCCTTTAAAGAGAAACAGTAATGCAATATTATGTACAGTCTTGGACAGCTGCTACTGGGTAATTTCAACAGTTTTAGAGAAACAGAGGGGAATGTTTTTAAACTGAAATGTTGCTACAGAGAAAATTGTTGTTTCCAGCAAACTTATGTTTTCTTTGGAATTTCCTTCAGTGCCAACCAAACTGCCCTGTCCTCATAACAGCTGGGTGTATTTGGATTTGGTGATGGTGTAATATCTCATTTTTCTTCCGGAGTCTTCAAAACTGTATGAAACTTGTTTAGAAATTGCTGCCTATTCTGTTCTTCAGTTCCCTAGCAAGGAAAACCATACTCTGTTTCATATTCTTATGCACAGTCTAGGGGTGCCTTCTTTATTATAGAAGTATTTACTAGAATTTGTCCTGGTTTCGGCTGGGATAGAGTTAATTTTCTTCATAGTAGCTAGCATAGTGCTGTGTTTTGGATTTAGTACTACAAGAATGTTGATAACACACTGATGTTTTCAGCTGTTGCCAAGTAGTGCTCAGACTACTCAAGGACTTTTTGAGCTTCTCCTGCTCGGCCAGGGGCATAACAAGCTGGGAGGGAGCACAGCTAGGACAGCTAACCCAAACTGACCAAAGAGCTATTCCATACCATATAACGTCATGCTCGGGGGGGTCAGTCGGTCGCTCAGTTGCGGGGAGAGTGATCGCTGCTTGGGGACTGATTGCGGCTCGGGGAGTGATCGCAGCTCAGGATGGGCTGGGCATCGGTCGGCGGGTGGTGAGCAATTGCATTGTGCATCATTCGTTTTGTATATTCTGTATATTCTGTTACCATTCTCATTATTACTATTATTATTTTCTCTTATTAAACTGTCTTTATCTCAGCCCATGGCTCTAACCTTTTTTTTTCCTTTCCAATTCTCTCCCCCATCCCACTGAGGGAGGGGGGAGTGAGTGAGCGGCTATGTGGTGCTTTGTTGCCAGCTGGGTTAAACCACAACAGAATTCAGGCTTCTCTCTTAGCATCCTGTGGCTTCATAAGATTCACCCTAATTTGAATCTTACTTCCTTTTATACTGCTGCTCTTGGTGTGCAAAGGGCAGGAACCACTTATTAACAGCTTTGTCTGTGTTCCCACTGACCATTGTTCTGACTTGGGTGAGCCAAGGATTTCATAGCCTTTAGGCAGAGATAGAATTTAGCAAAGAAAGCTATTCCCCTGTATTGGGTCTGGCTGGCACGAAGCTAACTCCCATAGCAGCCCTCCTAGTGCTGTGCTTTGTATTTGTAGCTAGAATGGTGTTGATAACACACTTGTGTTTTGGCTACTGCTGAGCAGTTCTCCCACAGCATCAAGCCTTCCTCTCCAACACCATCCACCCCCAAAAGGCCAGTATGATGGGGATGAGCAGGAGGTTGGAGGGAACATAGCCAGGACAGCTAACACATACTGACCAAAGGGATATTCCATACCATATGATGTCATGCTCAGCAGTAAAAGCTAAGAGAAAAAAGGAGGGGGGACATTTGTTATTAAGTTGTTTGTCTTCCAAAACAACCGCTATAGGTACTGAGGCCCTGCTTCCCAGCAAGTGGTTGCACATCACCTGCTGATGGGAAGTAGAGAATAAATCTTTCTACTTTTCTTCTGCACTTCACCTTTGCTTTTCTTTACTAAACTGACTTTATCTTGGCCCACAAGTTTTTAATCTCACTTTGTCCCCCTGTCTTGCTGAGGAGGGGGAGAGAGAGAGCAGCTTGGTGGACACCTGCAGCCAACCAAGGTCAACCCACCACATCCTCCCACATTAATCTATTATATCTCCTAATCTATTGTAGGAAGTGAAGTAGGCTAGTTACATAGCTATGTTGTAAGCAAGTGTAGGGTACATCAGAAGGGCCTTTCATTCTAAAGACTTCCAAGAGTTTTTGGACAATGTTCAGTGCATCATCAGGCAAAGGTACCTGCCAGTTCCACCAATAGAAGCCATTTAGGCATATCAGCCTGGGACTTCACACAAGCTGTCTAGGTTCTCATAATTTTGGAGACAGCACAGCATGTTAGTGAGCATGGTGGCATTCATTCTGGACTCCTGGTAGGCCATGAAGAAAAATAAATTCAATTATTTGTAACTAGTCCCGACATGTGTGAACTTCATAGATGTCATTCCTAATGATCTATCTTGGCCTGCAGCGTTGCACAAATTTGAAGTCTGAGATCATGTTTTACAAAAGCTTGTGATACATCCCTTTCTGGTTTCAACCAGTGTCTTTTGCTTCCATGACACAAGAGAGATCTGTTGCTTTGACTTTGGAAATGGAACAAATATTTGGAACTAATACTCCTATTACATTTCACAGAATCATAGAATTGTTTAGGTTGGAAAAGACCTTTAAAATCATCAAGTCCAACTGTTAACCTAACACTGCCATCCCACCACTAAACCATGTCCCTAAGCACCTCATCTACCCATCTTTTAAATAGCTACAGGGACGGGGACTCGACCACTTCCCTGGGCAGCCCATTCCAGTGCCTGACAACCCTTTCGGTGAAGAAATTTTCCTAATGTCCAACCTAGAGACTGAAGCTCTGCCACTCAGTGTCATGGGAGTAGAATTAGGCCTGCTGTATGTTAACAGTTCTTGTACTTTGTGGTATTTACCCAATTAAGGTAACTAAGAGCTTGTTTATTAAAGGCACACTGAATCCAAGTTGACTCGAGGTGTATCTTCAAAGTTAATGTGTATGTTTGCATAACTTCATTCAATAGCATGATTCAGTTTCCTTTAGACTGGAAATAAGAATAAATTAAAAAAAATTACAGACATTTTCGCTCTTATTTACTGTTTTTATGAAAGGATTTGTCATTGCTTAAGTCATATAAAAATTAAACCAGGTCATTTTTCTTCAGTGTCTCTACCTAGGCAAGGCTTGAACAATTGTTTTTGGCAAGCATGTCATCACATGATAAAACTCATGTTGTGATTAGGGTGGAAGTAGGCATTTATCTTCTGCTGACAGCTTCAGACAAAAGGAAGATAAGTGAAGCTATTGTAATTGTAAAGTGACCTTTCCGCTTTAGGGATATTGACAGCTATCCTCTTACTTCTATACAGTATGTTTGCCATCGTGATAATTAGGTTTTTGTTAGTCTATTGTTGGTTTTTATACTTACAGTGCTCTCTCTTGAAATGTTTGTAGATTTCATCTGGTTTTCTCAAGATAACATTTACTATGTACCTGACAAAATGTCAGCAAATAATAGTACATGTTTTCTTAAAAGGACTCTTGCTTTTTTCATGTTCATATCAAACCATAATTTCTCCGACCAGAAGAAAATATGCTCTCTCTTTTTCAGTTTCAAGAAACATTTTCTTCATGTATATCCCTTTGGGATCCATCTGGTTAGAATGCAGAAGAGTAGACCAACTGCAAAGATTCATGTATAAAATAACAAGGTATGAAATTATGCTTTGAATACAAGAAAAATAAGCTGTATTTGCAACTCAGTTTTCACAAACTCCTTAAAAACTCAGGCAGCTATAGGATGGAAACATTTATTTAGTGATTTCTAAAATAAAGCTTATTTACTTCAAGCTCATGGTGAGGACTGTTATTTATTTTTGCCAGTGACAAAGTGCCAAAAAGGGCTAGACTGTAAGGAGTAGACCTGAGTTTGATTTGGCAACCAGTCAGGTAAATAAGAAAGTCCTATTACATTTTTGTTGTTCAAGTACACATGAATAAATCTGTCTTTCTGCCTGCTACTCACACTTCAGATGGGATCTCTGGCAAGGTGCTGGCACTGGGCATAGTTATTGCCTGACGTTCCATCTTCTTGGTCAGTACCACTGAATAAATGCAAGGATTATCCTGATTTACTGCAGCTGTAAACTATCAGAAATTTACCATCCTTCTTTCCTCAGGGGAAGGAGGAATTTTGACTTAACAGTTTGGCTTAAGTCATAAACTAAATGTTAATGTAACTCCTCTTTGACAATGTCACCCTGTGGTAGTCAAGTTGATTCACTGCTGCCCAGAAATAGAGCTCAGCAGATAATTCATGGGGCTTCTCCCTCAGCTTCTGTAATATCTGTGACTAGCCTGCTGTTTCCCAGCATTAACACATCATTTGTGTGTTCGACAACTATCTTGTAAGTGACTGCTATTTGGATTGTTCGTATAAGTATGCATGATTATGACTTGTGAATAAACAGACAAATCCCATGCCTGAGAAGAAATGCTATAGTCAATGAGGAGACACTTTTCCCATAAATTTTGCCTTCCTTGTATTGTTAGACCATCACTACTTCAACACCAACATTGTAATTTATCAACGTACATTTATGATTTAATGTTAGACCATTTTAATCTCTTTACAGAGAGTTGTGAGTAAAGTGAATTTAACAGCAAAAGATTTGCACAGATATCTCACTCAAAATCAGTGAACTTCAGATAAGGAACTTAGAAGATGTCCTGGTTTCAGCTGGGACAGAGTTAGTTTTCTTCCTAGTAGCTGGTATAGGGCTATGTTTTGGATTTAGTATAAGAATGTTGATGGCTCACTGATAGTTTAGTTGTTGCTAAGCAGTGCTTAGACCAGTCAAGGACTTCTCAGCTTCCCCTGCTCTGCCAGGGGCACAAGAAGCTGGGAGGGGGCACAGCCAGGACAGCTGACCCCAACTGGCCAAAGGGCTATTCCAAACCATATGATGCCATGCTCAGCACATAAAGCTGGGGGAAAAAGAAGAAAGGCAGGGGGTGGTGGGGGGGGAGGCATTGGAATGATGGCATTTGTCTTCCCAGATAACTAGTACACTTGATGGAGCCCTGCTTTCCTGGAGGTGGCAGAACACCTGCCTGCCCATGGGAAACAGGGAATAAATTCCGTGTTTTGTTTTGCTTGCATGCATGGCTTTTGCTTTCCCTATTAAACTGTCTTTATCTCAACCCACGAGTTTTCACACTTTTACTCTTCTGATTCTCTCCCCCATCTCACTGTGGGGGAGTGAGCGAGCAGCTGGGTGGTGCTGAGTTGCTGGACAGGGTTAAACCACGACATAACATAAGCTCTTCTACATCTTCACTTTGACTTTTATCTTTATATACTGTGTATATGATGGGATTCATGCTGGAATCTTGAAAAAAAAAGTTTTAAGGAAACACTGTAAAAAGCATTTTCAGAAAAATATACCTGAAGCTATTCCAGCAGTTCCTAGCTTCCCAAGTCAGCTACAAATGTGGAAGCATAACTGTCTCTTTATAGAGTATATATAAAATAACTTACATTCTACAATTTATGATAAATAAAACATCCTATATGCTATAACAGCACTGACAGTGAAATTCACTGAAAAAACTCTTTCCTTATTTCCTCATAAAATGTCCTTATTTCTGTCTGATATGCAATAGAACTGTTGTTTCCAACAATCTCCCTTTTATTTATCCCAGCAATATAGCCATTTGTTTTCTTAATAATTGATAATCATTGATCCTTTGCATAAAACATGTAGTCTTACCTTCCTTTAATACACGTAGACTTCCAAGTTTTTCATTTATTCAATAATTTTATTACTTTTCATATACTTTCAGTATGCTTGATGCCTTCTGTTCTTAAAAGACCATCACTGATATTTGACAGTAGGCTACTGTCAGGCTACCGTAGAGATAGAAAGGGGAAGGTTATGTGATTTAATAATATGAGAATATTGTGTGCCAACAATGATGGGTCTAATGTGTGATAAGGACCATGTGTCAATACACCCTCTACTCAAAAGCATCACCCTGTTCATGTAGACAGAGCCTCTCAGAACCACTGAACGACCCCAGGTTGTGTGAGTCATACATTGTCAGCTGCCGTTACTTAATTTGCCTTAAGAAGGAGCTGTCTTCTGTCAATGAGAGTGCTTGCCAAGGAAAGAAAGAAGCAGATATAAAGAAAAAAATAATTCTTTTAGTTTCAGATCCCAAAAGGGCTCTCTGCAGTTGGAATTCTGACTGAAATGTTACAGCTGTGGAGAGCCACATAGGTGCTTACAGGTCATTTTGTGTAGTGGTGTTCAGGCTTTTGATCCACATTACTCATTTTTTATTATTTCAATCATCCTCGTAGACTCTGTTTGCTGTTATTGGAGGCAGACAGATAGAAAAATATAGGTGCATATAAAATCTTTATGGACAGCAGACCATATACAGTAAACTTCATTAAATAATCTATGCCTTACCTGGAAATATTGACAATCAGTCCAAACTGTTTTATTTTTTGTTCTTTCAAATGAGGCAAAGGAAAACAAAAAAATATGCTCATTTGTTTTTATAAAAAGTCTTATTAGTGAAAGATTAGTCAGAGATAAAAGGAGAGAAGATAGATCTTATTGGCAAACACTATAGCAATATGCAGTTTAAGCTCTCCAAGTAGAATCATGATATTTTAAAGTTTATTTTTCCACTTAGGATAAAAACAAACCAACCAATGTGACATTTTTTATTTGATATGGTAATCTGGAGACCTATGCCGGGGACATCGGCAAACTCATAAGACTTAAACCTGGATGCACACTTCTTCAAAGACTGTAAGGATCTAACACTGGAAGTTAGGTTCAACAGTTGCTTTGGTTTCATATGCATATTCTAACTACCTGCTTTTACAAAGAGCAGACAGGATTAATTTGGCCTTGCAACTGCCAATGTATCATTGCCTGTAGTCAAAATTGAAGTAGTTTATGCATAATATTATAAAAGATTATGGCATGTGCTGTGATGTTTATGCTTGTTACATGCATTTGTTCAAAGAGCATGCTATTACTTAGGGTAATTCCTCTCTTTTTATATGGTAGCAAAAAGTGAGTGAGGAATGAAAAGAGAAGTGTGTAAGTTGCCTAAAAGTCTCATCCAACTTCTCTTTAAATCTATACTCTGGAGCTGCCAATGCCAAAAGCTATGATATAATGTATAACAGAAATACGGAATTATGCATGCAGAAAACATAAAAAAAATGTGAGTCTAAAGGTGAGCTTTAGAGTAGTTACTTATTCTAGATAGCAGTCTCTATAAAATGATTTTTTCCCTGATGTCAGTAATTTTACCAATAAAATTGAAAGGATAACAAATTGGTCTTTAAAGGTGATGGTGTGGTGATTGAAATGAGTGATGTTCCTACACATATAAAGCAGCAAGAGCCTTTCCTCTATCTTTATTGGTATATAAATCAATCAGTCTTGCACAGCCAGATCCATAATTTTTTTCTCATGATTAGAAGATCCTTTATATATAAACAGATTCTTGTAAAAATAAAAGACATTTGGCTGACTAACATCTTAGCACAGCCACAAACAATATTGCTGTCTCACCTGTTGTTATATATTTAGACAATAAAATTGAAATTGGTCATTCCCAGTTAATAAAAAATACTGCTTCAGAAATGTAAAACTGAAAACAAAATCAATATATAAACTTTTACATTGCTGTCTGGAGACTCCACTTTATGATTGTGGGAGGAGTTCAACAAAACACTTCTGCAGATTTTTTTTTTCTTGAAAAGGAATCAGATTTGGTGATATCCAAGCATTCTGCAAGATCGGTGCAGATTTGCCTGATGTAGTGAAATAGCTGCTAGTAGCATTGAACGTTAATAACTTTAACCTATAAGGAAATAGTCTAGGTATTTCTCTCTCAGAAGTCCTCTTTGCAAAATTATATTCTTAAAATGGAAACTGTATTATTGAGTAAAATTCTTCTGATGCATTTTTTTTAATTGCATTGAAAGAAAAAGTCAGTTGTTTTTCAATTCCAGTGGCTGAATGAGGTTTTATGGTCCATTCACCGCAAGAACTGTTTCCCTGAAGGTTTTAATTCCAGGAACGGTCATTCAGTTTTGATGGGCAAGTTGATAAGAACAAGAGGGAAAGGGAAAGCATTTTGCTGATCTATCCCTATAGGTGAGCAACCCATCATTTTAAAAAATAAATTTTAGAAATGTAACCAGGTAACTATGTCCCACAAAGGACACAGCAAGCCATACCCAGTGAAACTTATTAGAGAAATACCTGCCAGAACTAGAAGCACCTATATTCAGAATCATAAAGGTATTTTAGTACAAACAGAAGAAGGAGAAGGGAATTTCAGGGATGGACTCTGAAAACTAAACCATTTTTTGGCAGTAAAAATAGAGATTAGCTCAAACCAATTTTCAGACAGAAGCAGTTCTTGAATTTTTCACATAGCTGGCTCTGGAACTCCATTCTCTTTTTCAGATGGAAACTGGCAAGGTAACAAGTATTTGGATTTTTATGCTTGTGAACTATGATACAGCAACAGATTCTTCTGCTTATCTTGCATCTCTTTTCTTGCAGCCTGAATGCACTGATCTTCCAAAGTGTTGCTTAGGATCCTGAAACAAGTATTAAACAATTGTCTACAGTTTTCTCCTTATTACTTTCCACTTTACTTTGGCTTATCAGTCCTCTTCACGTTCTTTACTTTCCAGTGATGCTGTCCAGCAGTCTCAGTGGGTTAAAGATACGGGAATTAATGCAGTACAGATCTGTAGTTTGGCTTTCCGTATTTCCTTTTGAATCCCATAGTCCCTGGTGCAAGACTGATTTTTTTCTTTTAATGCATACACTTTCTTAAGTGCTAGATCTAGTCAGATTATCTTCTTTACTGCTGTACTAGCTGATAGTGTACCAGTGATACTAAAACAATACTCACATTTCCGCCTCAGCCAATCTTTTCTTTTTTGTTGGCTTGCTCACTTAGAGATTTTTACATCTCTTTTATGGGGATTAGCTTTAACTCTGAGCATTTACTTATATGGTGCTGTAAGAGAACATAAGGTCAAAGAGAAGAAAGAGGAAGAATTCACAAGGAAGAATACTAGGGAAAAAAGCTATAAGGGCTTGTGGAGACCCTGTCTGCGTAAAGATGAGTTCCCTCTATAATGCAATTTCTTTCCTAAATGCTTCTTTCATTTTACTTTTGTACCTTTGCCCTGACCCAAACTTTCATCTCTTTTTTCCAAGGAGTCCATTACTTAATCTTCTCATTTCTCCATTAATCATTTGGCTCCAGCAACATCCAATACTGCCAGAAATTGAAACCTTTTCCTGTGTTGGCTATGATTCTTAGCCCTGTTGACAGGTCTGAAATACAGCCTCTTGCAGTCTATATATAGATGAGAAGTGTAATGATGTTTGAACAAGAGCATGATCTGGAGTTTGAGCTTTGTGAATTCAGAATTTAACACAACACTTCTCTTTTTCCCATGTAAAGACAAATGAGCACAACAGCTCTTATGCAAGAGTGGGCACCTCCAGCTACTCACTTGCAATACCTGCTCTTACAACCAAAAGATATGCACATCCTCATGAGGGGGTGAGAACATAATCTGTTTGACTGTATACTAAGGGCTAGACTATGTCTTGAAAAACAAGGAGAAACACAACAGCAAAGTTCCTTAAGGAATAATGGTAGGCTTGTTCCTAAGAACTTTTAGGAGAGGTCAGAATACTATGAAGCTGCAATTCCACCTTTATTTCTTTCTGCATCTTCAGTTATCCCAAAACAGCTAGAAGTTTACACAATTCCAGTGTCTAGGCAAACTGGGTTAAGTATTCAGGAAGGTTTAAGAAGTCAGATTTTTCCTCATATTTGATGCTTGCAGATGAGTTGTGTTCCAAAAAAAAAAAACAATACACCGATTACTGCGCTTTTAAACGTATACAAGACTTGGCTCTGGAAAATCTGGTTCCCTTGAACCTTGGATGTTAGTATTAGGGCATGATGCTGGGTGCATGGAGCAAGAGACCAGCTACCTCTCTGCTGGTGAATTCAACCACACACAGAAATGTCTGTGGGCATGAATTTGGCCTGTGCTAACTCCTGCCTTCCCAAAGAATTCCCAAGCACACTTTGACAATTAAAATGCTATCACAGGATAAAAACACAGAAACATTCATGTTTGTATTGGGTTTGTGTAGCAAGGTTTCGGTAGTAGGGGGGCTACTGCGAGAAGCTGCCAGAAGCTTTCCCTGTGTCTGCTGCTGGCCAAGGCTGGGCCAATCTGTGTTGGTGGTAGCGCCTCTGGGATAACGTAGTTAAGAAAGGAAAATAAAACCCCCCACCACTGTAGATGGAGAGAGAGGGGTGAGAACGTGTGAGAGGCGCAGCCCCGCAGGCCCCCAGGCCGGTGCGGCAGGAAGGGCAGGAGGGGCTCCAGGCGCCGGAGCAGAGATTCCCCCGCAGCC